>NW_004955491.1:8050844-8069097 GCF_000276665.1 Chinchilla lanigera | reverse complement strand
AAAAAAAAGAGCCTATGGTTTTAGATATAACTTTAGAAGCAGAGGATATAACTTTAGATATAACTTTAGAGGCAGGGGCCAACAGAACTTGCTTATTAATTAATTATTAATTAATTATCTATCACTTGAGGCTGACATTCCTGGAGTACAAAGGGGCAATTAATCAGTGTGAGGGTCATCAAAAACCAGCTCTCTATTGAAACTCAATGGTGAGATGACCTCTTCCCCCAAACAGAGCAGGTGGGATGGGGATGACTGCTGAGGGGCAGTTTTGAGGGGGATCATATCTCTGGGTTGTCTTTCTGCAAGCAGGATTTTCTTCCAAAGTTTATGTTCCTGGCTAGGACTACATGATCACCACTGGCACTGTCAGCTATGAATGGTGCAGAGGCTGAGGTCCTGCTAGGCTCAGAATACAAGATAAGAGACCCAGCTTTGGTTTTAAGGGAACTTACTCCTGAGTTAGAGAAGGGTTTGTGTCCCACCCTCTTAGGGAATTCATTTCCAAAGTAAAAATAGTACATTTTAATTGTGCTTCATAAGATCAGATGTTCCTCTTGTTCTTTCAATGAATCTTCTGTTTGTTTTTGTGTAATAGTTGGCAGAAGATTTCCACTTATTTTTATAGTGAAAAGTAGCAGTCACAGAACATTTTCCTTTGCCAAAATCTAAATAGCACATGAAACTCTAAAAATGGAACCATTCTGAGATTGGTTTCCTCTTAATGCTTTTTTGGCTAATTGTGACCTGAAGCAAAGATGCAGAAATAACCTGGCTGACGGAATTACTCTGCGAATAAAATTCATCCCAGTTAGAACCTTCTGGAAGCTCGAGATGAGCTTACTGGTAGCTCTGGTGGGGATTTCAAAAGCAGGATGACACAGTTTGGCTGCAGGTGGGGTGGGTTCTCACAGGGAGGGACTTGTCCTCGAGCCCATAGCTTACCAGCCTTCAGCTGAGGAGGCCTTGTATACGCCCTGTCCAACCCCCAGCTCCCTCTCCAGAGAGAATATGTGGGCCATGTGGAGAACCCTGAATCTCAGGACAGAGTTTGGAACTCAGAGGCCTAGCAACACGTCTTCCCATGGAGAGGGCACTGTTCAGTTATGTCCCCCTACCGCTCCTCAAACATCGAGCTTCTGGAAACTTCTCTGTGCCCCCTTGCAGTATGCCGTGTACACCCTGAGCTCATTCTCTTCCTAGCTGCCTGCCTCCTTTTTTGGGATAAATCCTGCCAGAATGACAATATTCACAACCCATTCACAACAACTTTGACAGGAGCCCTGTAAGCCCTGCGTCCTGTGAACCCCTTCAAAACCTCAAGGAAAGGGCAGGTGTATGTTACTGAGGCTGGTGTATATTTTTTGCAGTAGTTAGGGAACATTTACAGGATGCCAGGTACTGGGACAATTCTGCTGCAGCCCTTCTAGTGACCTGTGGCTAGGCTTTGTTCTGTTTTGCAGAGGAGAGAGCTGAGGCTTAGAGACACTGAGAGTGACAGTCACTAGGACATGCGGGGCCCCGATTTTACAAAAAGTATGACTGGAGCCTACTCTAACATCAGGACGTGGTGAAAGAGACCTTCAGGAAGAGGAAACCAAGTCATTCACCTAGCATTGCAGGGCAGGGGCCAACAAGAACTTGCTTAGTCTTGATTCCCACACTACTGCAAACCGGGAAACTAGACCATGGCTAATTGCTGCACTCCATGCAGTCTGGCAGCCCAGGCTACATCTCACCATTTGGAAACTCCATCTGCCTGAGTGAAAGCAGTATTGCAGATTGTCATCTTTTAATGAGGCAAGAGACAGACCTTAACAGAGCGCAGACAGTGAGGTGGCATTTAGGATCATCCTGCAGGGAACGAACTCCCCACACAGATTCTGACTGTCAGCCGCGCCTACAAACGCTGTGCTACTTCCACTGCATAGAGATTTGACAAAATCAAAGCACCCTGAGAAATCTGGGTCCTGAAAAATTGCAAAAGACATAAATAACACGCCTGATAGCTCTCTACTCAGAAATAAATGGCCTCATTCTAAATACAGAAAATCTTATTTATTCCTCCTTGCATCTGCTGCCTTTTTTCCTGCCACTAAATATTTTATCCAAGGTGCCAAGAGCAAAATTTAATGGGGGGTTAAAAAAGAAATCAGTGAACATCAAGCCAGAAGGCAAATGGAGCTTTTACCTTGCAAGGCCCACCGCTCCCTCGCTAATCAGTGCTGTGTTATTTGCATATTACACACTGCGAGGGCCTCATTATCATCAGAGAGATCCGCAAATTCCCATGAATCAACTCCCCTGAGCCTGGGGACCTGGTCTGCTCCTGAGCGTGCCAAGAATGGCCACCAGGTGGCAGCATCTCTGCTCTTTGGTCCTTCAGCGGGAAGGAAGGAAGTGAGTTTGATTTCCCGGGTGTCGCCATGATGTCTCGGACAGATTTTCACTGCACGCTTCCTGGCTGCTAAGCACAGCTTCTCCAAGGCGCTGATGGGTGGGTTAGATCGCCTGCTGCCTTTTCTTGTACAGTGTGTGTGGGGGTGGAGGGGAGCAAACAAATGCTGGTCTCTGTGCCTGGAGAAATTTAGGTGGAGATTTAGGTGCTGGGAAGGGTGGAAGGTCAAGGCTTGGGATGGTGTCCTGCCACGGTCACCTAGTGAGAAATAAACATGTGCAGTTGGCTCGCTGCAAATCTGCCCGCTGCACAAGCCAATTCAGCCTCATTTCACGGATGTGGTGGTGGGGGGTGCTATTATCTTTCACAGGACAACAGTGGCAAACTGCAGGAACCCCAAAAGCAATAGTGACCATAATGGCATCTTTCCTTCAGGCTGTTGGAGTTTAGTTAAAGCAGGTATTTGAGTAGTTTAATGAATTCCACTGTCTTGGTTTCTGTATCTCTGTTTCTAACACACACTCTCTCTCTCTCTCTCTTTCTCTCTCTCTCTCTCTCTCTCCCCCTGCTTCTCTCCCAGTGTTATCTGCTTTGGGAAATGTCCATGCACACAAATTATTTCTATTTTCTTTCTTTGTGTGACTCAGAACCACCTGGAGCTTGGTGCTGGGCAGGCCACATCTGGGCAGCTGGAGAGGCCCCTTCGCATAGCTTCCCCTGCCTTTTCAACCTTCGTTTCCCGCAGCACGGATTTCCCCAGGCTCAGCTCAGGGCCACCATGAAGCAGAAGCGGGAATGACACTCCCTGGCTGGCAGACTGTGAGCCACACTCCGGCACCCTGGAAAGGTCAGGGGCCGCCTTGCGGGCAGAGCAGCCTTCTGCCTGGGGCCTGCAAGTTCCAGCTTCTCCCCGCACTGCTGCTTCTCCTCCTTCGCATTTAGCTCTGCTTTCTCCAAACGTGAATGACCATCCAAGCACCCAGGAGCACCCAAGGAGATTTTAGAATGGCTGAGGCATGGCAGGGCCCTGGCAGGTTCAAGATTTCATGGACAGTGACCACGTGTTAGGTCTGCTCTGTGTCCCTAAATGCCAGAGGCTCTTGAGGTTCCTAATGTCCTTGCTAGAGTCTAGGGTTGGAGAGACCAGAATCACCTGCTGGGCAGAGCCAGGAGAGGCTGGGGCCCTGACCGGCGGACACCGTCTGGATGGGGCCACCCTGAGGCATGGCAGCCTCGCTGACCATAGCTCTGAGGGCAGGGCCTGAATATTCCCAGTGGCTGAATGGTTTGACCACATAGTTCCAGCCCGCCTCCCCCAGCTCTGGAGAAGTCTCCACTGCAGAGAAAACTGATGTCCTATCACGCCTCACCAGACTCCAAATTGTAAACTGTAATGAAAGACAGAAATTAGATGAGCTTGGGAGTGAAATTCTGCTAATACTGCCAGAGAAGGGAATTTGGAACAAAACAGTTTAAAAGAGAATTAATTCTTAAACTAATGGTTGCTTGGCTTTCCAACTTTCATCTCTACACTCTTGAGTCAGAATACTGTCTATCATTGTGCTAAGAGTGTGTAAATGTGCTGGCAATCCACACCACCTAATTAGGGTGTGACAAAGTGCCATTGTGCCTTACAGCAAGTTCCCTGATGCAGGTCCAGGTCTCACCACATCCCTATCTCCCGCAGAGGTTCCAGTGAGGGGTTTTGATCACCAGGAGTGATGGAGGGCAGGTTGCTCACCCCCTGGTTGGGCTGACTGCCTGTCATTCCTCACAAAGGTCCATGTCTTCTCCTTCATCTCCCATCTCCCTTCGTTCTGCTTTGTCATGGCCACATGGTCTTGGGCTCCAAACTCTACCATGGCGAGTCGGATACTGGGCACCTGGCACAGACTCAAAATATAATTCCTGGTGAGTGAGGGCTGCATGGGCGTTGTAAGCACGAGGGATCTTCAGGGCACGTGTTTTGTCACCTGCAAATGTTTGGACATGCAGGCAACCTGGAAGGGAAGCCATTGGTGGCCGGTGAGATGTCACCTTTTGTGGAAGCTGTGTGCTGGAGACAAGGGGCCTGGGCAGACCCATAAAGGAACCGAGTAATAATGTGCAGCGTGTTGCCGATGTGAGACACTTGAGTGGACTTGCAGTTCTGTCCCAAGGTGGGGATGGAGCTGGTGACCTCCATGGGTGACCTCCCCAGAAGTGTCCCAGTGGGGCATATCCTCAGTTAACATCTGTGTGAAATCCCAACACTTTCTGGACATGGGGCCCACCAGCTGTCTATTTTTTCTTTTAATAAATGGAGTGCCAGATGGATTTATTTTTGCCAAAGGAACAGGTACTTGGAATTCTTTTGTTCTTAGAAAAGGACAGGGGCCGTCACCCCTTAGGGAGTTCCAGGGCTCAGGTGACCATTGTCCCTGGCTGTAGGCCGTGCCTGCAGGCTGGAAGTCCTGGGAGGCACTGGTTATGGACTCCAGCAGCAGTGTGTAGAGTTATGTCAGCCTCCTTGGGTCAGCTGGGTCCCCTGGGCTCCAGGACTGGATTCAGTGCCAGAATCATGAGATTGGGGGTTGGGAGAGATGACAGCCCACCCAGTGTGGGACACCCTAGATGAGCCTGATAGCAGTGTGACCTTGCCAGGACAGCTACTGTGCTTTTGGAGTGGGAATCACACACTCACCACGAACCTCCTACAATATCAAGTATTTCAGCCAAGAGCATTTAAATTTCACTAAGATTCTACACCAAAGTGAAAATGTGCACAGCTTATTCCCATAAGCAATGCATAATTTAAAAAGTTTAAACTTATAACCACTGAACATATGTTATATATCAGAGTCTCTCAGAATCAGCTAATAAATGGTAATCAGCATTTCTCAAGACTAGGAAGTTATTTCTGTACCTTTAGGTAACATTTCCCTGCATAGTTCTCTTATTTCTGATTTTCGCAAGTCCAAGCAGATTATGAGGTATGATGCAAATAAAGTGAATATTTAAATTAAAAAATTATTACAATAAAAGATACATTGACATTAACCTCCATCCCCAGAATACTTCCTCTCTTTTCGAGCACACACACCATCATTCTTGTCACTTTCTGAAGCAGCTCTGGAAGTCCTCTTTTGTAAGTGTCTTTAGCTGTGTGTTGTGGCTGCCTCACTGTCTGGAATCTTTGAAAAAATTTCCCTTTCATGGTCATTTTGACTTCGGGGAAGAGCTAGAAGTCACACGGTGCCAGATCTGGTGAGTAAGGTGGATGAAGACACACTGTGATGTTTTCAAGAGCCTGCCTCTCTGTTGGATGGCACTCAAGAGCCACATTCACCATATATGTGTGTATCTATGTATTTATTTTAAGCACAACTCCTAGGAGCACTCACAAAAGCGGACTCCAGAGCTGCTTTAGAAAGTGGCAAGAATGATGGGATGTATGTTTGAAATGAGGGGAGTGTCTTGGGGGCAATTGATAAATAATGTGCCTTTAACAGTAATGGTTTCTCATTGGGATCACGCCCACCCACGGATTTACAGAGGCCAAGAAAGAAGGGAGGTTCGGCAGGTGTATGTTGTATTTATTAATCTTTCCATGGGAGAGATCACAGAAGCTATTGATTCTGACTGCTCCCCTTAGCTATTGTCTTGTGTGATGATTTAGGTCAAGACCCTCACCCAAGGTCCTCAGATGCTCATATGCAGGGTTTTTGGAAGGTGACTGAATCATAGGGGTGGCGTAGCTGAGCAGCTGTTGGGAGGCGGGGCCTGGCTGGAAGAAGCGTGACCGGGAGGGGTGCATCTCCCTTCCTGGCTCCTCCCCTCTCTCTGCTTCCTGGCTGCCACGCTGTGAGCATCTTTCCTCCACCACGCACTTCCTGCCTTGGAGTCAGCAACCATGCAAGGACTGAGACTTCTAAAACCGGAAGCCAAAATAAGCCTCTCTTCCTTTACGTTGTGGTGTTGGACTTCCTGTCCCAGCCATGAGAGAGTGACTGAGACATCCCTTAAGTGTGACACGATAAGCTGAGTTTGCAGCAACAGACAACACTCCATAGCGCCTTCCTGGTGACCTTCCTTGCTGTGTGGTCCAGCAGGGGCCATGGCATTTCCACCTGCAACACAATCCCTCCAGTTATGACCTGGAAAGAGAATGCAGCTCTCCCACCATGTCTTCCCTTGCCCCCTCCTCCACAGCAGCGTCCCAGCCAGATGGACCCCAGGTTGCCTGGCCACCTGTGACCTGACTCTGACACTCTAACCTTCTCATTGATTCTGAGACACCCCAACATTCCTCTAGAAAATCCTCTTCTGCTCTGGTCACCAGACTTGCGCCCTGCTGTTGGCAGGTGCCCCCGGCCAGGAGTGGAATCTTCAGTGTTCTTCTGAAACCTGTGTCTTGGGACACTGGTGTTGTGGTACTTCCTGGCACCCTGCTGGGTCCATACTGATGGGTTCTGGGTAGTGAGTGGCCAGCAGTAGAAGGGAGAAGAGATTTTCCTGGACTGGGGTGGCTGGAGATGCTGGTACTGAGCGGACCCATCCAGGGGGCAGTTCCCACGTGACGTGAATACTGACCCAGCCTCATCCCCCTTGCACAGAACAGAGGAGCAGTGGGTGTGCGGTGTGGAGCCCTGGACAGGTGGCAGGCAGCTCCCCAGGTATGTGGCCAGAGAAGGTTGCAGAACGTGGTCAAGCCCAGGTCCCCACAGCAGAGCATGCTGGGGCTCCTGAGAGGGCGGAGGGAGTCTGTCAGTGACTGGTGCAGGACAGGCACTCACATGACGGTCACACGAAGCTCCATCACTTGAGGTACGCTGAGGTCGGCGTGACAGGGCACAGTCTAGATAGTCTGTCAGCTCCGGTTCTATGCCTGAGCTCTGAGCAGGGGCTGCTACCCTTCCCGGTGCCACTCGACTTCCTCCCTCCTTGGGGGTCAGAAGTGAAGCCCGTCATCAAAACGAAGTTAATGGCCACTCTGGTTTGTCAATCATCAGGTGTTTTTCTGTCAAGGGAGGCATGTGGAAGCGCAAGTCCTGGGAACAGTGAGGTGGGGGCCGGTGTGATTTCCTCTCTGTTTGTTAACCCACCAAACCCGTGCTCTGGGTGTTGGTCAAGCCCTCAAAGATTCATTTGGTGTCGTGGGAAACGTACAGAGTGAGACACAGTGCTTGCCTTTAAGGTTTACTCCAGTTGCTTTGGGTTCGTTCAGAGAAGTGATCTGAAACAACCGGTTATCAGCATAAGCAATCTTGATTCAGATAATCGGCAGGAGAAATCCAGCCACTTCAGCCTTTAGATGGCAGCAGTCACCTCTGTTAACGTGACAGTTGCACTAATTAGAGTTGAAACTGGGGCTTTGGGGACAAATCCCACTTACTGCCTCGTTTTCAATGACCCAAGGAGGAGAACTGATTGTGTTTTTTCAACGGATGATAAAAAGGAAAGATATTTAATGACCTACGAGAATTATATCAAGTTCAAATTTCATTGTCCATAAGTGAAGTTTTACTAGAATACAGGCACCCACGACATTTGTCACTTGTGGTCCCTGGCTACTTTCAGGCTATGACAGCAGGAATGACTGACAGCAGAGACCACACGGCCTGTGACACCTAAAGTGTTTAGTACCTGGACCTTTGTGGAAGCCGCTTGCTGCTGTTACTAAGCTGGTTGCTAAGGTGCATTTTGCCTCCAATGGGCAGATGCTAAAGGATGTTTCAGGGTCGGTATTCTCTGACCCTGTGACTACAGAATCAATAACCCTGTGACTCTTGTGAGAAAGCACAGGTGCAATGTGCACAGTGAGGTCGGTGCACTTTGTGCTGTCCTAGCAAAGCAGAGGTCTACAGCAACCTCAGGAGAAGGGGGCTGTTGAGCAGAGTGGGCGGGTGCTCTCTGAAGATGGACCCCTGGGTGAATTTGGGGCTGAGGCAGCAGGTGAGGGAGGGAAGGCAGGGCTAGTCGAGGAGTGTCTGACAGCACTTAGCGGCACAAGAAGAGGGGGCTGGCCTGGGGGACCAGGGACGGCCAGGAGGACCTCAGTCACGGTGAGGATGTGGACGCGGTTATCACCGCCTAAAACACGCCCCTGACAGCTGCAGTTCCTGCTGTGGTGCATCCTTCCTATGACACTTGTGCAAGTGCGGAGACTCCTGAACCCGTCTCCTGCTGGACAGGAGAAAGCAGAAGGGAGGGAGGCCCCCAGGCTGTCTCTCCTGCTCCTCAGCAGAGCCCAGAGAGTCTGCTGAGCCCCTTCCATCTTCTCCTCCCCATCTCTACAGGTTCCGGGCCTGTCGCTGTGCCTCAAGGGCATGGAGGGTACTGGAGACGGACTGGATGAGGACAGTGCCACTCAGCGACATCAGAGGCGCTGAGACCCCACTCGGCACCGTGGCTGTGCATCCGCCAGTGCTCACCGCGTGGCACCTTGCAGGTCTGAGCGCTGTGCACGCTAGTGCCACTGAGAGGCATTCACGGTGACTGTGACTTTCGTTTCCTCCTTAGACACTACAGCTGCAGCCCACGTAGCTTCTGAAAGTTTTTAACTTCTACAAGCAATCCCAAGGTATTCTTTGGCTGAGTTACAGGATCTCTGGGTAGAAGGAAAGCAGTTGTCTCTGTGGGGTGTCAGGGACAGAGACGCTCGGAAGGAGGGAGATGAGACCGTGGAGAGAGTCCCACACCGTGTGTGCAGCCTCTGCAGGGCGGCTTGGGCCTCATCACACGCGTCCGTGTAAACATGCTGCAGCCAAGAGCTTAGGAGGAGCCGGGCCTCACGGTTTGCAGAGCTGATATCTGGGCTCGCTGGTGACACAGGAGTGTTCCTGCTTCCCGGCAACCTGAGGGGGAAAGTGGAGCAGGCCTCCCTATTGCACACGGTTTGGAGATTCCCAGTGGAATCACAGCTGAGAGTCCACCACTTCCTGCTGTTCTAAGACTCCCCGTGTGCAGGGGCTCCTCCTCGTTTCCACTCTGAACTTAGGGGACAAACACTGCGGAGATCTGTGTGCACACAAGGCCGCAGAGGTTCATCGTCGCCCAGAGTCGCGGAGCTCGTAGGCAGTGGGGCCGCCAGCCTATGCAAGCACACTCAGGAGCGCCTGCTCCGCTCTCCGCAGCCCTTCCTCCCCAGGGCTTGGAAAGCAGCCCCAGGTTTCTGCCCATTTACTGACGCGACTTCCTTGTTCAGCAAACCTTTCCCGTCACATAAAGCAGACATGGGACCGTCAGGAAGTTCCAAAGAGAGACGCTTTCACCGTTTGTGTGGAAAGTATGCATTTGAACATTATCTGCAGACTCATTGTACTTCTAGACCTATGATTTACTTTTAAAATATCAGCTTGAGCTGGGTATGGTGTGCACACCTGTAATCCCAGCAGTCTGGGAAGCTGAGGCAGGAGAATTGCAAGTCTGAGCTCAGCCTGGGGAACTTAGTGACTTAGTGAGATCCCAGACTTTTAAGAAAAGAAAGGGTTGGGGATGTAGTTCGCTGAGTCCTCAGTACCACACACATACACATGCATGCGCGTGTGCACACACACACACACACACAACGGACTTGGCCAGTGGAATGTGGACTGGCTGTGTAAATCCACTTTGACCTATGGCCTGGGTGACACTGACTAGCAACAGCCGTGCCCTAACCAGGTGCTATGGAGACACTTAGTGTGAAGAGCCCAATCAAGAACCTACAGCACAGCGGTGTCTATATCCCATTAGCATTCCAAACGCCACTCTCTGAGGAAACGGCCAGGGTGGTGGAGTGTTAAAAATAGCACAAGAGGAAGCATGCAGCCTCCTTTCTCTGGTAGGAAGATGGTGAGCTGCACTTCTCCATCTGCCCCTCACAGCCCAAGACTGCATGTCTCTGTAGATGCTTCCCCCAACTCCTCTGCCTCCGTGAATACTTGAAATTAGAAGGCATAAAATGTCAGTAACTAAGATTTATCTATCTGACCTTTCACTGGAGTGGAAAACCATGAAGTCACTGGTGCTGATGCTAGAAGGTGTTTTTAAGTTGGCTGTGGTGCAGACCCATAATCTGGGAGGCTGAGACAGGAGGATTGTAAGTTTGAGCCCTGCCTGGGCAATTTAGTGACTTAGTAAGACCTTAAGTCAAACCTGTCTCAAAATAGAAGTAGATAGGGTCAGGCAGGGAGCTCAGTGTGAAGACTCGGGTTCTGTTCCTAGCAGTGGGGAAGAAAAGGTGCTTTGAGAAGCTGCATAGAGACTGCAGAGTAGGCCTGGCCCTCACTGGCTCTGCAGCGTCGCGATAAACATTTGACCATGGGCAGCGCTGTGCAGCAAAGGGCTAAGCACCCACTGTCAGGCTTGGTCCTCAGAGAGAGGCGGCGGTTGGCGTGGGGGATGGAGATGAGCTCCAGGGCAGTTGGACACGGGCCAGGGGCTTCACAGGGCCTGGGAGGTCACAGGCTGTGGGTCCAGCAGAGGTGGCAGTCAGGAGTGGCAAGCAGTGGCTGTAAGTTTCCGACTAGTTAAAGTTCAGAGTCGGAACCTGCATTAGTCACTCTCCTGCCACTGGTACAAAACACCTGGTGCCCACAGTGTAGAGGAGGAGAAGCTCATCTTGGCCCACGGTTTGTAGGGGTTCACTAACCATGGCCGGCAGCTCCAAGGCAGAATGGCAGGGGGAAGGGGTGGTGGAGGAAGCTGCTCTCCCCCTGCATCCAGGAAGCAGAGGGAAGGGAAGAGCCTGGGACGAGGATGCACCCTTCCCAGTCACGCATCAGTGACCACCTCCAATCAGGTCCCAGCAGCCCGTAGCACATTCAGCCATGAAATCATCTGCAGGGGGCACTGGAGATCAAAGCCATGACAAACGTCACCCATCCCAGGCCAGACTGTAAGCAAACTGCAGAAACACCCTTCCGGGCACTCTTTCAACTTTGTCCTCCCAGCTGGATGGTCCCAGGCTCTGTGTAAGTGGCATCTCAGGTTCACTGACAGCCCTCCCATCCCCCTTCCAGGTGAACTGAGGCCTTCTACAGACCCAGGAAGAGAGGTTGCTCTCAGTACCCTAGTCCGTCTAACCTTCCAAAGGCCTGGTCATTCCACGACAGCAGCCTGGGCCTGAATAACTTTCATTTGTGCTGGAAGTGGAACCCAGCCAGGGCCTCATGTTGAGCTACAAGCCCAGCCTCCCTTTTTAAAATCATTCATTTTGAGATAGGGTCTTGCTAAATCACCAGTTACCCAGGCTGGGTTCAAACCTGTGATCCTCCTGCCTCAGCCTCCCAGATGCCTGGGATTACAGATGCGCACCATTATGCCTGGCTGTTGTACTGGTTTTGGATGGTGCACATGCTGCTTCACAAACGGAGGGCTCCTTGCGCAGTGGGAACATTTAGCGTCTTGGAGTCTTATTATTAGAAAACTGTGGGCCAAAATTTCTGCACTGCCCTGCCCTTCCTCATGCAAAGGATGATAAGGATAAAAACAAGTTAACAATATTTCACACACAAAAGCAGCAACTAGAAAATTTACCAGCCCTGTAACCATGGCAACAAAGAACCTTTCTGAAAAATTTGGAGAATTACGATTGATTCTTTGCCTGTATACCTACTTCTTTGTGAAATTATTATCAAGTCTTGCACGAAAGAGCAAATTCTTTTCAGAACCCTCCTTCAGGATCTTCAAAACACTTGAGGAACCTCTTATTGTCACAGATAACCAACTTCAAGAAAACTTCAAGCTGTTGTAACAGCCTATCATGATGTCTTTATTTTTATATTAAAGTCAAAATTCTATAGAACTCCATGATATTTGTCCAGAAGAGAATAGATACGCAGTTTGCCTATCAAAACCAGTCTCTGGTCATCCTGAACTGTGGACTCTCTTGAGGGCATAGCAACATTGACAGCACTCAGCTCCCACCAATCTTGAGCCCGCTGTTCTGCCTGCACGACTGCTTCAGTGAACTGTGGGAGCATTTCCCACACTGAACGTGGGCTTCTCAGCCCAAGGAATGGAGATACTTTCGGCTCCCGTGTTTCCTACCTCATCTCCCTGTCTCCACTATTCTGCAACACTCAATATTTTTCTGAGATCCTTTTTGGGAAACCAAGCAAATCAATACTTCATTTTGCTGTGGGGGTTCTGACAGAGGACAGCAGCTGCTTCACACCTATGTGGCTTAGCCTCTTCTCCACACTGTGGCTCTAAGCAAGTCAGGCAACTGCAAATGCTTTGAGAACATGTTTTTCCCCAGTTACTGCCAGCAACCCCTTTAAAGGTGGGGTCTAGGATAAAACCATTAAGTCACCTCCTAGGCAAAAGCTAAACTTTCCCATTATGAAAAGAAGAAGCAAGATCCCCCAGGGCCCCTGGGCTCCTAACTTCAGGACTCTAAGCGTCAGCATATGGAACCTTCCTGGGAACAACACTAAGTAGATTAAGCAGCCACATCAATGCTGATTTAAAATATTTGGGGCTCTGTTATCATAGCTACACAGTGTCTTATAATGTAAATGGTTTGAAGAAAAAAAATCCCTTTCAACGGATTTGCTAAAGCAAAGGCTTAATGTGAATGGCAAAGCAATGAGTTTTTTTTTATTTCATTAAGAAGATGCTGAAAAAGATGTTTTCAATCTCCTGGTTATGGATTTTTTAAGGAGATTAGCTGCAGAGCAAGCTGAGGCTCTGCGGCCGGGACTCAGGGCCATTCTCTTTGTGGCCCTGGAGGTGCCTAACAGGCACAGCCTCCTGGAGTCTCGGGCACACAGTTTCCACGTGGGCTGGGAGGGCACCTGGGAAATGCTGTCTGGACACCTGTGTGGCTATCCTTCCACTGCAGTACAAATAGCAGTGACAAAAGGTTACAGGAATAGTGACCACGTTTATGATGACTACAGCAGTGACTTTTTGTTATTATGAGAAACAACATCTGTGATCCCCATGAGCTGGCCACTTCCCGGCAAGTGTGAAGCGCACCCTGCCTGTGATCTCACTGATCACGGGGCACGATGCGCCCAGGCCGGGGCCTCACCCTCAGACTCGCAGGTTGGGTTGCTGGTGAGGAAGGCACTTGCGGAGTCCTGGGGCCGGGCTGTCTCTGCTGCCTGGGTCCCTGCGGCCCTACAGCCTTTCTGTAACCACCTGGCACCCTGCGCACACAAGGTTCCCCCTGCCACCCAGACACTGAGCCCCACGGACGTGGGAGAAAGGAGCTGTTCACACATTTCAGATGCCAGGGGCACACAGAACCCAGTTTGCTAGTTGTTTCTGGAAATAAGGATTTTTGTTTTTTTCCAAGGCAGCATTTACAGGGTCTTTGCTCCAGGGTCTTCACTCTACAGTCTACTTGCCCTGCAGAGAACTGAGGGGCTCAGTGATGCGCCCCCTCCCCCCCATGGAGGTGCTCTGAAGATCCAATAGAGTCTTCTCAACTTGGCTGAACCTCAAGAAGCCCGAGTGTAGTTCATAGTCAAAATCAAAGAGACAGCCCAAGCCCCAGCCTGGTGATACTCACAGCACCCGCAGGTGCCCCTCCAGCCCTGCGGGGCCACAAGCCCTACCTTCGTACAGCCAGTCGCTGAGGCCATTGTAGATGACGCCTTCCTTCCCTGTGGAGACCACACGGATGGCCTGCCTTCCCACATGTGCGCAGTAGTAGATGTTGTTCTCAAAGATGAAGATCTGATTCGGAAAGAAGGAAAACAGTGTTAACAGAGCAAGTGGGCGCAGACCAGGTGTTCTCAAAAGATCCGACGTCGTCAGGAGGTTTTCGTTCCCCTGCTGCAATTATTTGAGGGGGGACAAGCAGTCTCAGAACCACCACAGGTTCTCCCACCCGCAGCATCGTCTACGTTGAGGGATACGCAGGGGCTCAACCTTCACGAATTTCGCCCACGTTTATTATTTTCCAGGACTGAACAGTTTGTGGTCTGATGCTCTTGCTAGTCCAGCATCAGATAGGATCGAATAGTTTAGCAATTTCAGTTTTTCCTGGAGATTAAGATTGGTGGGCTGGGAATGCAGAGATGGTTCTGGTGACTTCGCATCCGGTACACACTCACAGTACACGTGTGTGACAGCTGTGCAGCTGAGGGAAAGGTGGGGATGGTCATGTGTCGCATGACCTAACTGCCCGGTAAGAGGTCAGGTTTGACACACGGTTTGGCCTCTTCTGAGATTGAAAGATATGTTTCCTGACCATTTTAGCTGTATGTAAGTGCACAGCCCCAAGGCACAGAGTACATTTACACTGTGACACAACCAACCTATTGTCCGTCTCCAGAATTGTCCATTGCCCCAAACCAAAGCTCTGTCCCACTAAACATAGACTCCCCAGCCCCGGCACCCTGCTTCCTGTCCCTGTGAATCATCTGTCTTGCTTAGATCCTCTTTCCTGAGTGTCCCTATAGACGGGACAAAATGTGTGGTGACTGCTGCTGCCAGGTGCCATCCCGTGGTAAAGCAGGCTTATGAAAACATGGTGCTGTGTCCTTATTTGCCAGACCTGGCACCATGTGACTCCTGGCACCATGTGACTTCTGGTTTTTCCCCAGAGTCAAAATGACCATGAAGGGGAAATGCTTTTAATTTATTCATGATATTGAGGCAGTTAGGACAGCACAGCTAAAGACACAAAAGAGGACTTTTGGAGCTGCTGCAGAAAGTGGCTAGAATGATGGGAAGAGTGTGTGTGAAGCAGGGAGAGCATTTTGCCGGGGATTCATGGTCATGTTTTCTTCCCGTAATAAATTATTTTGAAGATTTAAACATTCACTGTACTTTTTAATCACGTCTATGTGTTCTGAAGCTCTTCTGTTGGGATGGAATCCATGCACTCTCTGTGGCCCCGGTCAGCCGTGCCCTGTCTTTTCTGTCTGTATCTGATAGGTCCTTTCTGGTGGGGTTTGGCCCAGGCTCTGCAAACAACTAATGTCGGTGGAAATTGAATCATACATACCAAAAATCCATTTCAGTTTTTGAAAGGAATTCCAGAAAAAACATTGTTAGTGTCACTGAAGAGACTATTGAGAGAAGGTATTTTGTGCAATACAGAAAATGGCATAAATATTGAGTGTTTTATACTGAAAACAGTAAAAGGCAGTTTCCTCAGATTTTTCTCATGGAAGGATGGTGCTGAAAGCCTTATCAATTATTAGTTTTCTGTTCAGGTTGCCTGGCTTGTAAAGTACTCACTTCACCCAGAAATGACTTGGAAAACTTCCAGAAGCAGGTATATATGTCCTCATTTAATTTCTTATTCAGTTCTTATGTGCTTGCCTAAGGGTAAGCTGTATGCCTATGTTTTAGCTTCTTTTATGCGTTCTAAGCCTGCAGAGGATTTTTGAACCAAAGAAGGCTGTAGCCACTTAATATTTTGAGTAAGTAAAATTTGCAGTGATAGATATTAAATCCGTCTCTGCCTTGGCTTTGTTTTGGATGGCAGGGAAAGGGGAGAACATGGTATGAGGAGAGGGTGGGCTTTGAAGACGTCTCTCACTTTCTCTGTGTTCAGATTAAGGGGGCTGCGTAAAAGATGGTGCTGTCTGTTCCGAAAGGCTGGGCACTGGGAGATGCCGGGGCGCAGTCAGAAACTGCAGCGCAGACCAGGTGTTCAGCCTCCCCACGGTGTGCACCTCTGTGCACAGTTGGAGAAAGGGTCCAGCCTGGGAGCTTCTGAGGAGCTGGGCTCTGTGGATCTGGGAGCCTTTCCTGATGAGATGGTGACCTCTGGATGTCCTCACTTCTCAGCCCAGCTGAGCCTGACCTTGTTGCAGTGGACAGGAGGGGCCAGCACTGGAGCTTGAGCCTTGATTCTCAGATTCATGGCATCTTGCTTCTCGGGTAGAGGCTCATTAACAAAGGAAACATATGACTTCTAACTAGAAATGCACCAGGGACAGCGCCACACCTCTATGAGACACAGCGCTGCTCCTCATGTCTGCAAGGCTATGTCTTCCTCACTCAGAAGGAAGCAGACCCAAACAGAAGAACACGTGTGAGCACCATCATGTTGTGGTGAGAACACCCCAGGCAGGTCCTCCTGTCCTCTTATCAGGTTTACTGGGGGCCTGGCAGCTCACAACCCTGATCTACGCTGGCCCTGGGTGCCATGCAGCTGCAGGTGCAGCCTGGCTCTGTTCCGGCCCCACCTGGCCTCCCTGGCACCAGCTGAGAGTTCTGTGGCCCTGATGCAGCTGCTGAGGCCACAGTTTGGGCGGGACCACATCCCCCTCTGCTACCTGGCCTCACTCCTTCCCCCAGAAGGCTTCTCAGTCTCCACCCAGGTTTCCCAGCAACAATCTGAGGTGTGCAAGCACAGGAAGGCAGTCTCAAAGTGTGCTCTGCGTCTTCAGGGTCATCCTGAACACTCCCAGTGTGCCTGGGGTCCCAGGCTTTTCCAGCATGACAGAAGACACCACAGGCACCGCCTCCACGTCCCTGTCCAGTGTTCCCACCCAGAAGCTCTGCCTCCTGGCTCCTCCTTGTCCTGGCACCCGGTCCACTTCCTCCTTGACCCCCTCCTCTGTCTCCTGTCCAGAGTGCTGTGTCCCTGCTGTCCACCCTCTGAGGCCCTGCCCAGCTGCCCACTGTGCCTGCACATGGACCTCCCTTGGCAATGGCTCCCACCCCACAGGTGGCACTGTTGGAGCAAATGTAGGAAGCTGTAGGGGGAAAGAAGGGGCTGGAAGTGGGGAGGGTGACACTAGCACCCTGCCAGAAGCCTCCAGGTCAGCCAAGTGACATTCACGTGAGGATCTGGTAATGTCTGTTCAGAGGTGACCCAGACCTTGGCCAGCTGGCAGGTGGGCAGAAGGTGATGGGCAGTGAAGCTGCACCCATGGGCCCAGGGCAGATGGGGGAGCCACATGCTGGGGTCCCCAGTCCCACATAGAGCTCTGGCTGCTGCTCTCTGGGAGCAGATGAGGAGCTCTATCCCTTTGGGTGTCCTTGAAGACCTAGGCCGCTGACCTCATGTGTTAAGGACCCTCTAGCTCCTGGCCATGAGGCATCCCCATTTATACTAGCTGGTCTTTCTCTTAATAAAAACTTGTTTTCTTTGTTTTTAATTTTAAGAGACACATACATAGTCATTTACTCCGCGGGTTCATTTCATCTTGTCTCCTGTCTGGATTTCATATCTGACGAGAGCAAGGCTATCTGTCAGATTTCTTCTGATCTCTAGCTCCTTCCCTTGGCCCCTGAGGTCACCTTACCCCTGGGCATAAGAAGCCACACATTAGCAGTTTTGATGGAGGAAATGCACTGCTTCATGAGAGCTGGGGGAGGGGAGACTGCCTGGCATCCTGCCCAGCGAAGTCAGTGTGGAGCCCCACGTTGAGGTGGTACCTCAGTGCTCCAGAGAGGCTGGGTGCAGCCCGCACCACTCTAGACAGGTCTGATCACGAGAAACAACCCAGGCAGTTCCTGCAACACTGGCTCTGGGAAGTCTTGGCTTTCAGCTAGAAAAGCAAGAGGGAGGCAGTGGGAGAAGACACCCTCCTGAGGTGCAGCCCCAAAGAAAGCTTTGGAAGGGAGAATGTCTGGCATTTTGGAGCAATGGATGGGACAGACCTGGGAAGTCCAGAGACATCAGAACAGAGCAGGTGTTATGGTTTTTGTCTGGGTGTTCCCCAAAGGTACATGCAGTCATGGGGCGGGCTTTTGGAGTTTATGATTGATCCATGGGTGTGAGCGCTACACCCGCCCTGGGGTGGGTAGCTTGCTTATAAGAGAGAGAGAGAGGCTTGCTTGCCACCTCTCCTCCTTTTTGCTCTTGTTGCTTTTGCTGTCTTCTGCCGCCATGAACTGTTGCCCTCTGCCATGTGCCACTCTGCCTTGGAGCCAGCCAAGTATGGACTGAAACCTCCACAAACTGTGAGCTAA
>NW_004955491.1:7805734-8038047 GCF_000276665.1 Chinchilla lanigera | reverse complement strand
GGAGCTCCACTCGCTCCTCCACTGCAGCCTGAACAGTTAGGGGAAGAATGGCCTCCAGGGCATCTCCCCAGGTATTGTGCAAGGTCCTTCTTGTTTCCAGCTCCTGAACGGCTCTTGCGTCCCCAGTCAGTTTGACCTCTGAGTCGTCGGGCGTCATCTCTCTTCTCGTGTTCTCAGAGTCCTTGTTCAGCAGCTGCTCCTCCTCTGACTCCGGACCTTTCTGGCTCTCAAGGACAGGGCCAAGAGTGACCTGTTGTGCGGCATGTTTTCCCAGGGCTTTCTCCATGTTGGGATGGTTCACGCACGCCCCTGGGTGGGCGTCCATGGCCAGTGTGGGGCGGGCCGATTGTGTCGGTGCTTCTCTGTGGCATGTTAGTTCTTGACTACGCAGCGCTACCACTTGGCTTCCCGGGCACCTGCTGCCTGCTTCCCAGGCTCGTGCATGGCTGAGGGCTGGCCTGAGGGCTGGCATGCCCCACCATGTGGCTTCCTGGGCACCTGCTGCCAGCTTCCCTGGGTTGGGCAATTTAATCATATCTGGTTTTTAATAAAACTAAGGTAATATTGTTGGCTTTTATTTGGAATGTTTTCGGTGCCATTAAGAACTCTTGGAGATCTTTTTTAAGAGATATAACAGAATTTATTTAATTGTTCCTCTATGGTTTGATATATCCTGACTTTTTGCTACAATAAAATAGTATTGTGTGCTTCTTGGTACAAAAACTTTGCCTTTACCTCTAGTATCTCCCTAGGATAAATTCCTATGAGGAAAATCCTGAATCTTGTTCATTTATGATAAAAAAATATGGGTGAAGGATGTGAACAGGTGGGCAAAAGACCATGCAGCATCTTAAAAAAATGTCAAAGTGGTTATACAAATAATGGAAACTAATCTCATTATCAGATTACTGTAGTCACCAAAAATGATGCTCAATGCTGCTGCAAATACAGTGAGTGTTCTATCAGGACAGCACAGGGCAGTCAGAAAAGACTGTCAGAAAATTACATCAATAGAGACTTTCCTCCTGCGGACTGTGTGCAGAAAGCTTACAGGAGTGTGTGTGTTGCGGGGCACCGGCTCACAGGAGTGGGGTACATGAGACAGGAATAAGGAGCTGGGGTGCTCTACTCATTGTTTGCTCCACAGCAGCTACAAGGGAGGGTTTTGAATTCTCCCAAGGTGAAGAAATGATAAATGTTAAGGTGATGGATCTGCTAATTACCTGAGTTGGACATTACACATTGTATACAGGTATTACATTATCCTCCTGTGTCCCATTAATATATACAATTATTGTGAGTGAAATAAAAAATGTCGTGAAGAGGAGAAAAGCAGGAAGAGAAAAGCTGCTGGGTAGAGAGTAACCAGCCTTTGCAAACCATGTCCCATGTCTACAGAAACTTACGAGAATGGAAAGCTTGGTTACCTTAAACTAAGAGAGCAAATTATATATATATATTCTGTATATATATGCACCACACACACACAGACACGATTTTTCCGTGGAAAACAGTGGTTGAAGTGGCCAAGAATCACCGTCAGTTTCAGGACACAGCTATTTGATGTGTGGCTTCCGCTTGCTCATCTCCTATCCCTTACTTCTTGCCCATCCCACTACTCGGCTTTGCGGTGCCGTGTCCTTGTGTCCTCCCACTGCGCTAGTTTGTAGCTCTACACAGAAAGCAGACAGAGGGAGCAGAAGCGTCTGGCAGGGAGGAGAGCTTGGGACGCTTGGGGGTTCTTCCCCAGCTTGCGGCATGGTTGTCAACCCCACATGCACCCTCTGGGGCTCCCCTGTGGGCCAGGCACCCTGCTGGGGGGTTGGCATGCCAGGTCTCCTCTGATCTTATTTTGGGTGCATCCTAAGAGTGTGTCATATTTTCTACTCAATCCACCAGCCTAAAACTAGTCATTTACTTGGCTCTTGCCCAGGCAGCTGTGGGATGCGGCCAAAATCGCTTAATTGCGCTGCTGCTTTTAGTTTTTCATGTGCGGAACACAGGCAGTCACACCTGGGGCTATCGGGCGATGAAGGAGGGCAATTTGCGGGGAAACGCTCAAGGTGATAACATGCATTCGAAGGTAACATGTTATCGGCACAGCAAGCTCCCTCAGCCCGGCCAGCCGCCCTGGGAGGCGAGGGGCGCACACTGTCCTGCAGTGCTGGCCAGCCCCTCACCTCAGTGCTTTTCCTCTGCCCTTCCCGGAAAGCCAGCAGAGTGTGCCACTCCACATCCCCACTCCTGCGAAGCAGGCCAGGCTTTCACGCTAGAGGAGGAGAAAGTGCGGGAGTTCTCCCATCTCGCCTCCTCTCTAAATGTCAACCACAACCAAGACGAAAAGCCCCAAAGCCGCAGTCAAGACCCTCCCATCACTGTGACTCCCAAGTGCAAAGGAAAACCTGTCCTTTCAAAGTCAGCCACCCGGACGATCTCAGCATCTTCTCACTTGCTCAGCTCCCACCGTGTGTGTGTGTGTGTGTGTGTGTGTGTGTGTGCGCGCGCGCGCGCCCGCGCATTATTGGGGACCCAACCCAGAGCTTTCCCACAGCCACATCCCACCCCTTCTTTATTGCTTGTTTTGAGCCAGGGTCCTGCTAAATCACTACATCGTGCAGGCTGCCCTTGTACTTGCGATCCTCCTGCCTCAGCCTCCCAGAGTACTGGGATTACAGGCCACTCCACCACACCTGGTTCAGCTTACATTCTAACCCAGGGAGTTCTAAGGCACTAATGTTCAAAGCTGTGGAAGTCTTAAAATGAACGTATGCTCCTGAGCATGGCGTAGTACATGTTCTGCGTCCACTGTGGAGACGTCCAGCTTAACACAGGCGCTAACCAGACTCACAGTAAAGAGCTGCAGCACTGCTAACCCCGGAGCGGAAGCGCGGGCAGGTAAACGCCGCTCTTCCCAGGGGGCCTGGCCCCGCGTCCTGAGACCCCCAGGAGGGGAAACGCTGGGTGGAAGAGAGCAGCTGCCCTGGGGCCGATGGCAGCACGTCCCCCTAGGCCTCACCGGGCGCTGGCAGGCAGGGCCACTCGGAGAAGGGGACCCCAGCTTTGACCTGAAGGTGACAGGGCTGACAGGGCCAGGAGAGGGCAGCCCAGGAGGGAGCTGTAGTCTCTGAGGCCCTGGGTAGGATGGGGATCCTCGTGGGAGGAAGGATGGGGATCCTCGTGGGAAGGAAGGACAGAGCTCTGCGTTAGGACAGAGCTGTGGGTGAGGCTGGCCAAGGGAGGGAAGGCCAGCACAGGCTCCAGAGGCACCTCAGTAACCCCTTGCTTGGTCTGAGAACAAGGGGGCGCCACCGGGGCCGGGCTGCCACCATGGAGGTGCGCGGATCTCAAGGAGTCTCGGATTGCATGCGGAGGCTGCGTGCTTGGATTCAGGGCTCACAGCTGAGCGCGGCTGGGGGGCGGGGCCTGGTTGGAAGGGGCGGGGTGCTGGGAGCGGGGGCGGGGCCTGGAATGATTGACGGCGCCCTGGCTCCCCCCGCCCCCCTCTGCTTCCTGCGGCCAGGCTGGGAGCCGCTCTGCCCGCCGGGGTTGACCGCGGGTGGAAGCCATGAGCCGACACAGCCCTCTGCTCCTTTAGGCTGCGGCGTCGGCTGTGTCCAAGGTGGCGGAGGTGAGGGGCCGGTGGCACTTGTGTTGCCTATGACGCTCCCACTGCGTGCAGGAGCCGACAGCACGCGGCTGGGCCGAGTCCGGACAGAGACCGAGCGCGGTCAGCGGCGAACACCGGGCGCAGGGCCGGTGGGATCCAGGGCCGGCGCAGCCCCGGCGCACACCGGCTTCTGCTTCGCTGCTCCGCGCCCTGCTGAGCCGCCTGGCCTGATCTCTGCGCCCGGCGAGTGGATCCGCCCTTCCCACGCCCGGTGGTCGGGGGCCACGCACACGGTCAGCTCCTGCTTGTCCTCCAGGGCGGGTGTGAGCTGGGCACCGCAGTGACCGACACGGGGGCGGCCGGGCTCTCAGCATCGCTTCCGAGCTCCTGCCCTCACTGCCTCCGGGCCCAGGGCTGGCAGGTCCATGTCAGGGACCTCGGGGTTCTTGTCTTCCCGACTCGCTCACAGAAGCTCTCTGCTGCAGCGGGGAACAGTGGGGTGCACTCAGGAAGAGGCGGAGCCGAAGAGCTGTTGTGAAGGAGAGGAAGAGGCAGCAGGGAGGGGGCGCCCCTCGCAGGTTGTGTGCGTCCCTGGATACAGCCACACCTGACGCCGCACGCACTTCTGCACACCCAGTGGAGACACTCCCGTTTCTGTTCATTCTAGCTTAAGCTGGGATTCTGTTCTGTATAACAGGAACATCCTGATGAGCCCACCACTTCTGTTACACGTTTTCTGGGGTGAGAGAGGGAAAGCGATCCAGACATACCTGAGCTCTTCAGCAAGGGCTGGACCTTGAGCTCACATGGAGGTCCCAAAACACCTTATCCTATGCAGGCATGGGGCCAGAGGGCTTTATATTCATGGGAAGTAGACGAGCACAGTGCATATGCCAGTAATCCCAGCACTCTTGGAGGCTGAGGCAGGAGGATCACAAATTCAAGCCCAGCTTAGGCAACACAGTGAGTTAGCAAGACCCAGCCTCAAACCAGAAATAAAGGGGAGGGAGGAGGGGGTGTAGCTCAGTGCATAGGCCCTGGGTTCAATCCCCAGTGCTGCAACAAAATCAAAAACAAGAAAAACAAAAAAACCACCCAAACGCATTTTGCAACATGGCTTTAGAAGGAGTCTGAATCAGTTTAAGACAGTCACTGAGACAGCAGCACACGCTCTGGACTGTTTGTTGTCCTTTTGCCCTTTTGTCCGTGAGCGCTGCTGGCCCAGGCTGTAGGAAGGCTCTGGAACCGATCCCATGGCCCTACTGGCCGCTGCTCTCTGACCCGGGGGTGGGGCCCTCGGACAGCTCCAGGACACTGGACTCTCAGGCTGCCTCCCTGGAAGCTGTGGTCTTGCAGGCGATGGCCGGCTGGCCTCATTCTCGGGATGAACTTGCAGAGGAGCCTCGCGGGTGCTTGATGCAAGTCCTTTGTGGTTTCCTGGATTCAAATACCAGGGAGCCTCGGAAGAGTCAGCCCATGGGTCCCGGGCTCTTGCCGTGCACCGAGATGTGAATTTGCTTTCATCTCTCACTCATTCAGTGTTTCCTATCGGCTGGGCACTGTTTTGAGGACAGTGGATGTGATCCCGTGAGATGGGTGTTTCTAGGGCTTACTCCTCCCACGTTAGGGCGGGGGCAGGATGCGCGCAGACAGAGCGCGCCTGCCGCGGAGCCAGGATTGACACCTAGAAGCCCGCTTGGCAAGCTGGAAAGCAAGGTGCCATTCCTGTGTCGCAGAACTAGACTTGCGCTCAAAAGTTCAAGTGTGGCCCACGGTCACACCGCTAGGAAGCAGCACAATCAGAAACGTACATTGCCTGACCCACCGCCCCAGTGGTTCTCCAAGGGTTCCCAGACCAGCAGCGCGGGCGCTTGTTCCGATGCGCATCCTCAAACCCACCGAGTCGCAGCGCAGGGCTCGGCCGTGGGGAGGGGTGGCGGGCTCCCCGTCACTGGATCCGCAAAGAAGCCCACCCCCACGGTGCTGAGCTGGCCGCCTCTTCCAGCTGAAAGTACCAACTGCACACACCTCCAGCAGTACGAACAGCGGGAGCCCCGGCCATGGGGTCTGAGCGGAGCTATGGACACTCTGAGAGCCTGGAGAGAATCGACGAATTTATTGACTGGTGGAAAGTGGTGGAATGCGCTCCTACCGCACAAATCTTTTTATACCGCAGTTATGTTCAGGCCTCATCGGTTGCCAGAACTCGGCCTCTTACTCCAAGGAAGTGAATGAATTTTCAGTGTCTTCTTAAGGTGATAGAAAAATCAATTTTTTCCTTGGAACATTCCAGAGCTTCTTGGCGCACAGTTTAAATACAAATGTCCTCTGGCCTCCGGCAAGGGGGAATGTATCCAGGGAAATGCACTCGGCCTCTGGGGGGGCGGGTGCTGGATCACAGGCTGTGGGAAGTGCAACGGCGACCTGTTGGAGGGTGCACAGAAGCCGCCAGCACGCCTGCCGTGAGGTCCCTTTCCTCCCGCGGTCCCGGGGCCACTGATCCTGGAACTCCCTCTCCTCTGAGTGAGGACGTGACCTGCCGACTTCTCAGCCTGGAGCGGCTCATCGCTGGCCTCAGGCCACTCGAGTCTTGGAACTGTCCTTTCCCTGCAGCCCCGCCTCTCCTGAGCCTGGTCCTGCGTGTCAGCACCCCCAAGGGCAGGCAGGAAATAGTCCTCAAGCACCAAACTTCCCCAACTCTGCCACAAATGTCAGGGCACATCTGCAGGCACACAGCTGGGGCCGGCTTCGCCACACTGTGTCATCTGCAGAGGCGGCTGCGCAGGCCTCTCCACTGAGTGACCTTTCCTTAGTGAGATCCGCACACCCAGGCACTAAAGGTAAGTAGGCCGACAATAAAGCCAGGCAATTCACAAGAAAGATACAGAGTACCAACTAAAAGAAAACTATCAATTTACTATTAAATACATGCAGATTTAATCCACTATGGAACATAACTAAATATATACTGATTTAAACAGCGATGCAATTGATTTATATCAGCTAAGATTTTTTTAAAAACTCAAAGAATTACCAAGACTTCTCTGAAAGGAATGCAGGTGCACATGATGGAAGCAGGTGTAATTGGACGGGCGATCAGGCGTCAGGGCACAGTCTGCAAACCCGCCCTAGAGCTTACTGCAGAGCCCATAGAGCTCGCCTCAGTAAGTCCCCTGCAGGAGAGTCTGAACGCTAAAGGTGTTTCACAGCGTCTATTATAACACGGGATATTATAAGGAGCCCAGCTGTCCAGCAGGAACATGGTGATTACATTTTCATAGTTTATTCAATGAAATATTATGCAGTACTTAAAATTACAGTTACAGTATAGTAGGCCCAAAGGTGGGATGCAAAACTAATCCTAAGTATAAACGCATGTCTGGTTTTGGAAACAAGATGAAGATGTATTAAAATCTTAATAGTAATCATAGATGCCGGGTCTATTGCTGGTGTTATTGGATGAGGTTTTTCTATTTGTTTTGTAATTTTATTTCTTATGTTCTGTAGTATTTTTACAATGGAAAGCAAGTGAATGATGAAAATTAATCAGATACTTAAGGTGAGTTGGCATCAGTCCTGGGAATTGGGGTGAGACCATGAACCTGCACCAGGGACCTCGAGCTTGCCACTGTCCTGAGCCCCATGCATGTCCATGTGATGGGAAAGGACCGCTAGACAAATGTCCACTATGTCCTCTATTGTGGGTGCTGACCCAGGAGCCAGGGTTGTAACCTGGGGTCACAGATACTTTCTCAGAACAGGTGGTATTTCCTTTTTTGACTCTTTTTGGTACTCAGTTTTGAACTCAGGGCCTTTGCACTGAACTATATACCTAGTCCCACTTAAATTTTTTTTTCTTTCTTGAGATAAGGTCTCACTAAACCGCTAAGTTCCCAGGTTAGGCTCCAGATTATGATTCTCCTGCCTCAGCCTTCCAGAGTGCTAGGATCACAGGTGTGTGTCACCATGTCTGGATACACAAAGAGCTCAGTCACTGCCGGGGAGGCAGAGCCAGCCCTGTGCCTGTGAGCTGACGAGAGGGACTGGCGGCCCCCAGCCCTCCTCTAACACCCTCAGCTGCGGCACAGTTGGACAAGGGTAGTCGTGGATAACGTGGGGAGCTCTGTCATTTGTCATCAGAGGGGGGAGACATTTGCATGGGAAGGGGAGCCCCTGAGTGGTGCCCCCTGGACTGTGGGGGTGTCAGGCTCTGCTCATGGCTCCCTGCCCTCCTCCCTCCTGCCTCCTGGGGCATCCTTTGTCTGCCCTCGTTGCCAGGCTCTGTCATTGCCAGGGGACCAGGCTGGGCCCCATCAGTGCTCAGAAGCCAGAGCCACATGCCCAGCCGCTGCTCTGGACCAGGCGGGCCCCAGGCCCAGCTCCTGTGGCCTACTTCCGGTGTTTGGAAGTCGGGGCCTCAGCTCAGGGAGGAGCCCGTGCTGACCTGGGCGGGGGTAAGGCTGGGAGAGTCTGCAGCAGCTCGTTCCCACACCGACCTCCGAGCCGGGGCCAGCTGCTGGGGGCCAGGCCATGGTGCACCTTGTGCCAACATGCCGCTGCTCAGTGTCCTGGGTCCCCCCTCAGACCCCGCAGTGTCCCCTCCCACAGAGGCCACGTGATGGCCTGGCTGTTTCATCCCTTTGCCCTGTGCCAGGAGCTGAACAATTCCTCTGCCTTCTCACAGGGTAGATAAGACCTTGGTGCCTGAATTCGCCTCACATCTCCCTGTGTGGACCGAAATCCCTCTCCGTCAGGCCAGGGTAACGGTTCCCTTCTCTTTCCTCCTGTGCTGACGTGGACACAGCTCTGGGCACGTGGAGGGCTCACGCCATCACTGTGGATCTCGAGTTCTTGGTGCCTGGTCTGCAGCTCTCTCTGGCTCCTCACTGTGGCTGCACCCCTGGGGGACAGGGCACCAAATGCTGCCAACGGCCGGGCCTGGAGCCGCCCCGCACTGTGGGCCCACAGAGGGTCCTGTGCTTCCTCCCTCTGGCCTCCCCAATCCTCTCACCCTTGTCCTTCAGCGACGGCTCCCTGACCACAGACTCAGGGCCCCTGTTAACACAGAGCAGGGTGCAGGACCTTCCCATGTCTTGTCCAGGCTGGCAAAGCTCACTGTTCAGACACATCGGGAGCAAATGGGGAGTGGGTGTTAATCGACTCAGATGGGATTTGGTAGCGATCACACAAGTCCCTGGGTGTGCATGTGCGGAAGAGTGCATGTGGGCGTGCCTGGAGGGAGGGAGCCGGGCTGACTCATGGGCCGGGTTAGTTAGGGTTAGGCAGCTGTCAGCGGGGCAAAGCCCTCCGTGTGCCGCCGGCTCTCCTGGGGAGCATCCGGGGGCGTCTTAGTCCCGGAAAGGCCGGGACTGCTGGACACCTGGGGTGAGGCAGCCCCTGTTGTTGACAGCGAGGGCTCTGGGGCTCATCACAGGCCGGAAGCTCATCTTCATTTCTTGAGCCAGGATCAAAAGCCAGCACTGAAGATTGTGTGTTCAAACCCCAAACTCCTGCATCTTGCCGTCTGCTGTCCGGACTAAATGCGTCTGGGCCCAAGTTTATGTGCTGACGTCCAGTGCCCGAGACGATGGTGTTGGGGGTGATGAGGTCACGGAGGTGGGATTGCTGCTTTGTGAAAGGAACATGGGAGCTGTTGGCCTCCTCTGCCACGAGGGGACGGAGGACAGTGAAGGCAGGAAGCTGGTCCTCAGGCCCTTGCCCATGTCTACAAAATTCGCCAGGCCTTGATCAAGTTTCTGTTCTTTGTACGTCACCTAGGTGCTGGTAGTCTGTCACCGAAGCCCAAAAGGACTGACACAGTGGTTATACAGGTCATCACACATCCCATGCCATATCGCTGTGTATAGGGATCACGGTGATGCCTGCAGATCATTCTTTGTGAGTCCCTGCCTGTGCCGAGGCTTAGACAGAAACTTCCAGGGCTTTGTGGATGCAAGATCACATGACTGTGATGTGCTTCATGGCAGGTCCCTGTGCGGGAGCTGCAGGGTCGAGGGGTGGCTGCGGGTGCACTGGCTGTTTGAGCTCACCTGACGGTATCCGCACGGATGAACAAATTCCCCATAAAGACAGATGCAGTTATACCTCCCTCAAGAGCCAGGGGTCTGCTGGCCCTGAGAACTCATTTGGTCAGGAGAGACCTCAACCTGTGAGCAGCACCCAGCAGGGGCCTCCTGCCTGGCTCTGAGGCTGGCACAGCTGAATGAGGACAGCTTTGAGCTTAGCAGGGAGCACGCATGAAATATTTTAATATGCAGCCAACCTTCTGCTGTGAGCGTGGTAATTAGCACTTCTGGAAAATCAGTGCACTCCAAAATTTAGGCAAAATGAAAATGTTAATTAATAAAGCAAAATTTCAAACTCCTTATACTATCAGGAGACATTCAAACTGCAGAATATCACCTGATGTTACAAAATGTGATTTGAAGGAGATGCCACGGGACCGCCATCGGGAAGGGGTGGATTTCATGGCCACTGGAGCATTCACACCTCTCCCTTCTTGGAAACTCGCACACAATGGCAATTGCACTACACTGCAATTGCACTATAACTCACATTACACTTACAGGAGACTGCCTTAAGGAGGTCCTTTTGAGGGGAGCAAAATTACTACCTTTTAGTCCTTGAAGAGACTCTTAATAAAGGTAGAATGTAATTATCAGTAGATAAATAAAGAGAGGAGAACACTTTTCAAATCGGAGACTCACAGGCAGAAAAGGTTGAACTTTTCATTAATGAAGCAGGTGGGTCTCTCGTTAGAATCTGGAACCATAGCTGAATTGCAGAAATTATAATTAGTAAACCCGAATTCTCAAAGCACTGAAGAAATACCCCAACACCTTGTTGCTTCTTGACTCCAAATATTTGTGAAATGATTTCCCTCCCGGCACAGAAAAGTACATTATGCACATGAGGTTATTAATAAGTTTAAAAGAAAAAGCCACTACCGCCTAAGGACAAGAAGCCATAGCATAAATTCCCTGAGTGTGGACTACAACAAATAACTCTTATTTATTGACTGGGTCATCTTTGCTTTATGCAATCACTATTGAGTGGTCTAATTATATATATTACCTCAGGTTCACCAATAACCATGCAAAGTATGTATTTTAATCATCCTCATTTTATGGATGAGGAAATCGACTCAGAAGGTTCAAGGTCAAAAAGGCTAATGGTCTTGCTCCATAGTTCACGTCTCTACATTTTGTAATTTTCTCATCACTTGTGCAAAAATCATTATGTCTCTGGCCCAGATTCAAGATAACATTAGATTCTTTCTCAACATCAAGGCCAACAGAGCAGACGGTTATTTGCCACGTTAAGGAGTGCTCCCTGTAAGTCATATCACTGAATCTTTATGGTATCCCTGGCAAGTCTTTTCACCTCTCTATAGATGAGGAAACGGAGGCTCAGAGGGTCATAGGCATCACCCACCCTGTGAATGGCAGGGCTGGGGACCAATCCCTTATGGGCGGATTCTAAACAGTAGGTTCTTTCTGTTGTAAGTACTCTCTACAGTGTGCTTCCCCATCAGTCTCCTACGTGATTCGTTGTGATGTTTGAGTGCCACTGGGCCTGTTGTTTTCTTTTCCCCAATCAATTCCCTTTTATGTAAATCAGTTTTATTCATTAGGGAATTGTTATATCATGACTGTAGGGAGCACTAGTATTCTTAGCACTGGTGAACATAAAATAAATAACCAAATCAAAGTAAAACTGCTACTAATTCCTTCCAAGTCTGTTTAAAGTCCTGCGGAGTACTTTCTCCTTGTTAAAAAGGGACATGAATAAGGATTAGGAGATGCCAAGGACTTTGTCCTTGCCTGCAAGCCAGAGTCTGAAAGAGAACTGAAAACTGAGTAACGTCTGTGTCCAGTCTTCTGTGACACTCCCCCACGTGATACCCCACATCTTATCCCTGCCGCGGAAATGCCTTCCTCTTATTCTGTAACAGGAAAGCGCCCCACCCGGGTCACATGCAGGAAAACAGTATTAACAAAGTGTTTGAGTTCCATCAAAACACTTTAAAGTTGCTTGTCACAGGAGCCTAAGAAAGCCATCTTTTCTACCTGAAAAAAAATGATGCATTTTGCAAACAGCCCCAGATGGTGTTTTCAGTTTCACCTTAACTTTTGATTGCAACGTTCAGGGTAAACCATACAGGATGGCAGAGTCACCATGCACTTTGCAGCAGGTGGTCCTCAAGGGAGGGCTGGCCTGGTACACAGAAGGCACTCCGCACTTGTTAGAGAATGGGGCTTACGACCATAGCTATGGGCGTGAAGGGATTCAAGCAAATAAACCAGATATTTTTGCCTATCCTCAACACTTATTGAATATCAGGTTACAGTGGGGAAAAAGGCAGCTGGAAAGGTGGAACTTTCGTGGGTTGCAGACAGGAGTGACAGGAGAGAAAGATTTGCCCTACGCCTTCCACTGCATGACAGTGGAGGGTCTGGGCTGGGGTCAGTGGCAGTTCCAGCGGATGGATGGCACTGTCCCCTTCCTTCCTCACATGGGCAGGGGTTGTCCTGTGGGGAGAGACATCTTGCCTGGTCATGAGAGCGTGGTAGCCCAGGACACGTCCCCTTCTGCTGGGAGCGGCTGGAGCTGGAAATTGGTTCTATGTGTGGAGACAAGATAAAGCCACGGTGTCTAAAGCAGTCAGGCTACCTCGGTATTGAGAAGGGCGTCCTACCGGGACAATTTGTCATTAGTCACTAGGCAACCTTGTGTCTCATGATATTAACTTTGCAAAGGTATAAGTGACACCCCTACTGTTGTTCAGGTCCTCTTACCCATCCGGTAAAGAGGCCTCCACCTGACCCAGCTCTTGTCTCTGTCTATCTTTTCCTCATACTCTGCACGGTTCTTCCCCGGGGTACACCGAGAGACCAACGAGTCCCTACACCCTTCCCTTTCTAGCGCAACATGTACACAGGGACGGTAAGTCTGATAAGCCCTGCTGTCTGCAGTCAAGTCTTGGATGAGTACCCCAGGGCAGGGGCGTCTTTTCCAAAAGACTTCGCATGACTCAGCTGGGTCCTATCTACATCACCTTGATTCCAAATGGGAGGTTAATTAATATTCATTTACAAGCATTCTAACAATTTTTACTACGGGTCCCTCTGGAAAAGAGAACAAACAACTCTGGATGGATGTTTCTTAAACTAGGTGACAATGACTTAACAATCTGAGAACACGTGCCCTTTGTAAAGATCTTTAAATTTCATATGTTCATTTTGATGTGAACCTTCAAATTAAAATCACATAGCTGGGCATGATGGCATAAGCCTGTAATCCTCGCACTCAGGAGGCTGAGGCAGGAGGATCATTGCAAGTTTGAGACCAGCCTGGGCTACAAGGTGAGCTCAAGGTCAGCCTGAACTGCATAGCGAGACCCTGTCTCAAAAAGACTCAAAAAGAAAAAAAATCACAGATATGGGATCATCTGGGTGGCTATCAGATAAAATTAACTAGCAAGCATAAATTAGAGAAAATTATATTTTAGAAAATGAAACATATACATACTACCAAAATTATCCAAGGAATATACCTAAGAATGAATTTAAACCAAAGATTTGTGAGTTATGACAAAATTTATAAAACATTAGTAAAAGGTACTTTTTAAAAGTAAAGAACTGGGGCATGGTGGCATAGTCTGGGTGGTAAGAGGATTGCAAGAACGAGCCCAGCTTGGGCAACTTAGTGAATTAGAGAAATCCTGCCTCAGAATAAAAAAAAATTAAAAGGGAAAAAGGGATGGGGGTGAAGTTCAGGGTGACACCTTGAGCTCAATCCCCAGTAATGCTAACACATGTTGGACAGTTCAGTAGCCAAAGTTTATAAATTCTCCCTTGAATATGTATAAATGTATTGCAATTCATACTAATTTTCCAAAAGTATTTTTCAAAGAACTGAGCAAACTTATCCTAAAGTGTATGTGTCATTTATATAGCACAAAGGGCCAAAGTCAGGCAAGATGCTCTCAGAAATGACGTTTTTGGAGGACTCATTGTTCTGTGCATCAGACCCATTATAAAACTATAGAAATTAATAATGTGTGGCCCTGCTACCACCAGGATAAAGGGCCAGAGGAACACAATAGAGATTCTGAAGCCAAAACAATACATACTCAGAACTACACAATGTTCAAAGATAGATCTGAAGATCAGGAAAGGAAGGAAGACTTCTTTTCAATAAATGGTTTAGGGCTGGCTGTGTGGCACATGCTTGTAATCCCAGCACTGGGGAGGCTGAGGCAGGAGGGCTGATGCAAGTTTGAGGCCAGTCTGGGTTGCAAAGTGAGTTCAAGGCCAGCCTGCACTGCCTAGTGAGACCCTGCCCCAGAAAAGGCCAAAAAAATGGTTCAGGACAATTAGTTGTTCTTATGGAGAAATAACTGTATGCTTTATACTATACTCCCAAATCAATTTCAAGTGCATTAAGGAAATAACTGTGAAAGATGAAGTTACAAAAATGTTAGAAGATAATATAGGAGAATATATTTATGCCTTTAAGACGGGAAAGAATTTTTTAAAGAGGACATAAAATTCAAACTATAAATGAATACACTGAAGTTGAAATTAACATCTTTTAGTACCAAAGTTATTCAAATGAAAGTGAAAAGACAAGCTGTAAAATGAGAGAAGATATTAGACATAACTGACAAAGACTTAGGTGCCTGTGATGTATAAAGAGATGATATACATCAATAAGAAAGTGACACCCTCCTAAAAATACATTCAAAGACACGAACAGGTGTTTTACGGAAGATGTAACACAAATGGAAAATGTACCTATGAAAAGATGTTCAACCTCATTAGCAATCAGATGTATGCAAAGTAAGACCTACAGAAATTTTAGCTTCTGTGTCCTTGGAACCATGAGAACCATGTAGATAGCAATGCTGTGAACAGATTTTAAAAGGAAAACTAGAAATACCCAGTGTCTCCATGGACAAGAGACTGGATAAATGCGTTGGGACATTTGTGTGAGGATGACCACCCAGTGTGAGAGCCCATCAGTGCAGTTACTCATGGCAGTGTCCATGATATCACACCCAAGGTTGAGGCATGTACATGTATGGTAACAGCTGTAGAAAGTTAAAAATAAAGGTGATGTACTGCTCAGGGATTCGTAAATGTGGTGAAACTAGTTTTCTGAACCAGCAGGGAAGCACAAAGAAAATTTAAGTGCTGGAGGAGGAACACGAGTGGGCTGGCTTCTGAGCTCTGCAGAGCGTGGTGATGTTTTCCATCTCATGCTGGGTGGAGGGCATAGGGGTGTGCAGTTATTCACCTTTATTTGTAAAATATTTTGTTAATATGCAAAAATGCACCTGAAATTAATAATAAAAAAAAGTGAACCATAGAAACAAATGTTTAGGGCCCTTTGAGGAAGTTGACACACAAAGCTTTATGTATTTAATTATCTTCTAAAGGGCTGTGTTAGTCCTGTCCTGGACCAATGATCCAGTCGGGAGAAGTGCTTGATCCTGCTCTTGGATTTGACAACTCATTTCTGGAACTTGCAAAGATGTCAGGTGGGAAGATCCGTTGGGTCAGTGTTTCATTTACTCTTAGAATGCTCAGGAAGGAGAAAGATAAAGGTATTGGATTAATTGCACCAGTGGCCATATCAGGAGACCCCTAGTTTTTGTATATTAGGAAAAAAGTTCCCATGGATGGCCTTGAATACAAATAGCAACATTTACTATAATAATAACAACAACCTTGCACATATATATGGCATTTGAAAGATTTTCAAAGACTTCACAGACACAAGTTTATTTGGTCCTAAGTTCTTCTGGACACTGAACACAGATTAGTGTTTAGTGCCAGAGAAAAAGCCAAGACAGTACCATTTGGATTTCAATTCTGATACCATCACCCTGTGACCTTGGGGAAAAATGAATCCATTTTCTGGACATCTGTTTTTTCATTGCTGAATGGAGATTTTTGTGAGCAAAAAGACAATGCATGCAAAAATATCTAGCCCGATGATCAGAACATTATAGTCCTGAATAAAGGATCTTCTTTATTAGTTCTGCCCTACACAGCGACGCAGGAAGACACCCTGTCTGAAATCCTGAAGTTCTGTCACCATAGGCTGCCACTTCCTTGCTTATGGATTTGATCAGAGCAAACCACACTGGAACGATTGATATTGCATAAAACAGCTATCAATCTGGGCAATGACTCCTCACCCATTGTCTTAGTCACTTTTCTCACTGCTGAGACAAAGTACTCAATACCCAAAGTTAAAGGAGGAAAATTTGGCTTATAAAGTTTGTAGAGGTTTCCGCCCATCATCGGCTGGCTCTAAGGGAGCACACATGGCAAAGGGGCATCGCAGAGGAGGAACAGTCCATGGCAAAGCAGGGCAACCAGGGGAAGATGGCAGCATGCAATAAGCTAGTGCCAATCGCCAAGTGACCAGTGGCAAGCAGGGTCTTTTTCTGTCCCTTATATTACATCCAATATAAGAATACTCACACTCTGAGTGGGGCACCCTTAATCCTACCCAGAACTGTGCCAAACCTGTCAGTGATCTCACTTAGTAATCATACACCCTCAATCCCAGCATCACATACTCTGGAGCCAGCTGCCTTTGACAAAGCCCCACCTATGAGCCCATGAGGCTTTGGTGGCGGCGGTAGGGGGCATCTAGACAAAAGCCATAACATGCAGCGTTAGAAGGTGAAACAAAACATTGCTGCAGCATCCTGATCTTAACTTTGAACTGCACACCTGGATTGGCTGGGACCCACATAAACTGCAGCATGGATGGGGCTCCCTGATTGTGTCTCTGGATGACAGGCAGCACAGCTGCCCCTATGAAGCAAGGGTTTCCCTGAGAATGTTTGAGAGCTGGCAGTTTTATAGGTAAAAACACCCTTCTTATTGAGTTGACAATAGAAGGATATTCTCACATATTCTACACGTGGTCATGATGTTGCAGCTGTTGCTAAGAAGCTTCCAGGTTTATTAAAGACGCCACCCCATTCCAGTCCTGCCTGAAGTCATCCAAACCAGTGATGCTCGACTCCGACTGCAGACTGGAGGCACCTGGGAACTTTCAAGCAAGTGTCCTGTGCCCAAGCCCCTTCCTGGGCCAAGCAAACCAGACCTCTGGGCATGCAGCCAGGGCATAGACAGTCAGGAAAGCTGAAGAGCTGCTCGGTTAGGAGCCGCGAGTCCAAGCGGTCGTCTGCCACCATAAGTTTTTTGTTTCATGGAATGTGCACCATGCTGTTGAGCCCCTGGCTAGTTAAATTTTAGGGCTATTGAATGAAGGGATTTACAGACTCTGCCACCTTGTCAGGAAATTATGAATACATTGGCACACTTCTTTATGATGCAGGAGGCGAGAGGCTGGCTGAGCAGCTGCTTCCCAGGCTGACTCTGTTTTTACACAGATTTACTGTTCAGCTACGACTCACTAGGGATGGGGGCGATGGCTGAGTCTATGTAATAATGAGATGTTCTATTATGCCCTCTCAGCCTGGAGCAGATATTTTACTTTTCCATTGACCACTTAATTTATTCTTTTATTATTTTAAACCTTTAGGTAGGGAGATGTTGGAGTCAACTAATCTTGTAATGCAGGAACACATGGGAAATGTGGAAGACAGAGCTGACTAAGCGAGCCTGTCATGAACTTCTGGTGATTAGATTTAGAGGAAGTGGACTTCCGAGGACTTTCTAAATGACTCATGTTCTATTAAAAAGTCACATCTCTCAGCTAATTTTTTAAAATGTAAGTCTGTATGGCTATGGAAAAATTAGCTTAATTAAATACATGTATATGCAATTAGAATTTTTAAAAATAATCCACAGAGCAGCGGGATGAGGGTGAGCTTGATTTTAGCATGATGTCATGGGCAATTATGACTCATTTTGAGGCAGACAAGGTTAAGATTTAAGGGCGGTATGTCACAAGTTATGGCCTAAAATGGATGGTAAGCTAACTTCCAAAACGTTAAAATACGCTCCCCCACAAAAAATAAAACTCTACAAATGAGTCTCTTTTTGTGTTTATATTGGGAAAAGTAATTGCTTTTTTATTTTGGGTAAATAAAATGCCTTAGTTGCCTAAGTCATACATTAAACTTTTAAGTACTTCATCATGGTCTCTAACAATGGTCTCTAACAGGTCTAGCCAAGGGGATAAGAGTGCATCCACAAACAGGAGGAGGTAGCTGCTCCTACGGAACCTGAAGTGGGTTTGGGAAATAAATAAGCAGACATGACAGCAGCATATTATTAATGGCAATGGCATAGCAATGGGGGGCACAGTGGAAGGTCTTGAGTCCAGTCTTAGGGAGGCTGGAGTTGGGGTGTGGGGACTCAGAGTGTTGGAGGAGCGGGGAGTACAGACCATGAAGTAAGAGAACACGGGATGTTTAAGGATCTGTATATGGCTCATGTCACTGTACCCAACCTGGGAGGGGTAGAAGGGCACAGAAGTCAGAGAACATCTGGGGCAAGGTTGGTGGGGGAGGGCGGGTCTTGCAAAGCCTGTTTAGGAGTTTGGACTTTAAAGGCAATGCAAAACAATGGGAGGGATTTACATATCACATATGAAGGTACAGAAATATGTAATCATATTTGCACTCAAGATTCTTCAGTTAATTTAGGAGTAGATTTTGGGTGGGGAAACAAAACAGGCAGCTCACAGGAATCTAGGGGCGAGACGACGGTGGAACAGGGGACGGATTTTATTAGTACGCATCCAAGGCAGACTTCATAGGATTTCTTGGTGAGGAGCGGTGTGGGGGAGGAAGCTGGGTGAGTCAAGACTGCTGCGTTTCTGGCTTGGTGAACTGCATGGAGGTGATGATGCCATGCATTGAGGAGTGATTATTCCAAGAAGAGTCAGGGAAGGCTTAGTGGAAATAATGGTGCATGCCGAGGACAGATGAGCTCAGCCTGGGCTGCAGAGACACCCAGCTGGAGATGCGCAGAGGAAGAGCCTCGGAGAGACCGAGGCTGGCAGTGTAGCACTTCAATGAGCACCGACTGTGGAAACTAAAGCAATTTCAACTTTTCATGACTAGAAAAGCCATCTTAGTAAAAGCTAAAACCATTCAAATAAACGACCTGGTTTGAAAAGCCAGAGTTCCTTCCTTGTTTTCACTCACTATTTCAATTATCGAGTTAATTAACCATCAGATGAGTTATCGAATCTTAGGTCTTTTAGGTTACGACATCAAGTTTTTCCAATTTCTATGAATTTTGGAATTTACGTCCCTAAATCTAACATTAAGTTTTACTTTCACTATTGGATATCATTCATTTAACAAGTATTCATTGGGAACCTAGATCCTGCTCAATACTGAGCAATGAGCCATGGAAGATAAAAACATAATGGAACACATTCTTTGTCCTTGAGCAGCTAACATTTAGTCTGGGAAATAAGGTTATTCGAAAGCAGAAGAGTTGAATGATAATTTTACAAAGCAGCATAAGATTAACTGCTACAATAAATGGGACTGACAGTATTTTAGCACTTTAGAGAAAGAAAAGGTCACAGTTATCCTATGTAGATGAGGAGATGGAATCATTACATTGATATTTTCCATTGTGAAACATTTTAGGAATTATTATGTTCCCTCTACCCAAATGGATGAGTTCCATGAAGCAATCCACAGAAGCGCATGTGCACAAAGATTTCTGAGCAGCACAGACAACTGGCCCCATCTCTCCAGCCCAGGCCACGGGAAACATCTCTAAGCATCCAGAAGCTACATCCTATGAGGCTGTCCATATAACTACAGTGCCACTCCCCATCCTGATGCTGAAAAAGACTAATTTATAACTGCCTCATTACATTCTCTCAGGACTCTATCATTAAGCACACTCTTCCTTAATGTAGAACTTTGGTCCTGCTTATGAATTCTCTGTGATAGATTACCTTGAAATTTTCTAACCTAATACTGCCAAGCCTGATGTAGGGCTCCTGTCTAAATTTGATTCTTTGTAAGAAATAATACTCTGTTTCAGTCTCAATTGCATTAAGGAAGCTCTGACGGAGCTAAGGAAGAGAACATGGTTTGCTCTTGCAGACTGATGTGGGCAACTAGGTTGGGCTGTTTCCAACCCTAAAAGGATCATTTCCTTAAGTTTGCTTCAGATAAAAACAGTTGCATTACATTGTTGCCTTATTATTTTTTTGGTAGTAATATATTTGAAATATACAATGCACATGTGTTGACTGATCTTCATTGTTGACTTGTCTGGCTTAAGAGACTCCTGGAGAGGTCATTGCTTGTGATGGCCTTAGCCTCATCAGTGGGTTAATGCAGTGGTGAGTTCATAGCTGAATGGGCTAAGAGGAGGAGGGGCCCAGAAGGAACCAGTAAGTCAGGGAGGCACGACTTTGGGGACTATGTCTGGACCCTGGCCCCCTCCTCTCTGGCTCCTTTCTCTGCTTCTTAGGTGCCATGAGTTGAGCAGTTTTCTTACGCCGTGCCCTCTGCCACAGCATTTCTACTTTTGAGTTAGCTGATTATGCACTGAAACTCCAAAACTATGAGGCAAAAGCAATCACTCCTTTAAGTTGTGGATGTCTGATATTTTGTTCCAGCAGTGGGAATGCTGACTAATACATGTTATTACTCACCAAAGTGACCTTGTACCTCTAAATATATACAACTATGATTTATAAATTAAAAAAGATATTAATTGAGGAAGAGTGAGCCCAGGAGAATCTTTCTGAAGAGCATGTAACAGAGCTGCAATAGCTTTGAATTGCACAGGTTCCTGTAAGTTGTATCTGCATTGTCATTTGATTGCAAATATTGTTTAATTTCTTCTTTAATTTCATTTGTGACCCATTCATTGTTCAGGAGGGTGTTATTTAATTTCCATGTGTTTATGGAGTTTTTGCTATTTCTTTGGTCATTAATTTCCAATTTCATTGCACTATGGTCCAATAGTATTCATGGGATAATTTCAATTCCTTTGCATTTACTTAAGCATGTTCTATGGGCTAGTATATGATCTATTTTAGAAAACGTCCCATGTTCAGCTGAGAAGAATGTGTATTCTGATGTTGTTGGTTGGAACACTCTGTAAAGGTCTACTAAGTCCATTTGTTCATATGTTTGGTTTAGTTCTGTCATTTTTTGCTGATTTTTTTGTCTAGTTGATCTATCTCTTTGTGACAATGGGATGTTAAAATCCCCTGTTACAATTGTGCTATTACTTATTTGATTTTTCATGTCTGTTAAAATTTGCCTTATATAGTTGGGAGTTCCTACATTTGGTGCATTTATGATTGTTATCTAGTCCTCTTGAAGTTTATCCCTAACAAGAATATAATGACCTTCTTTACCTTTTTTTGATCACTATTGGTTTGAAGTTCACATTATCTGCAAACAAAATAGCTACTCCTGCTGTTTTCTGGGTTCCTGTTGCATGGACTATTGTTTTCCATCTTGTAATGTTCAGTCTATGACTTTCCTATTGACTTAAATACATTTCTTGTATACAGCACATTCTTGGACTTTGTTTCTTGATCCACTTTGCCAGTCGTTTCTTTTGATTGGTGATTTGAGGCTATTTACATTAATGGTTATTACTGATATGTGTTAACTTATTTTTGCCATGTTATTTTCCCACTGTCAGTTCTGTACTTTCCCCCTCTGTTTAGTTGCTTACCTTCCCTGGTATTTCTTTTCTATTGTTGGTCTTGAAATTGTGGTCATTTTTATCTCTTTGTAGAATATCTTTCAGTACTCTTTGTAGGGTTGGTTTGGTGGTCATGAATTTCTTCAGTTTATCTTTGTCATGGAAGTATCTTATTTCTCCATCAATTTTGAAAGATAGTTTTGCAGGGTACATCAATCTGGGTTGGAAGTTTTCTTTCAGGACTTGAAATACTTCACTCTGAGCTCTTCTTGACTTGATTGTTTGTGTTGAGAAGTCTGCTGTGATTCTGATGGGTTTACCTTCATAGGTGATCTGTTTCTTTTCCCTAACAACTTTTAATATTTTGTTCTTTTGCTGAATTTCTGGGATCTTGATTATTATGCATCTGGGTGTAGATTTATTTTGGTTATGGCTAATTGGAGTTATATATGCTTCACTTAAGTGTATATCAGGTTCTTCTCCCATGCTTGGGAAATTTTCTGCTATTACTTCTGCAAATAGGCTTTTTATGTCATTCATGTTGCCTCTTGTTCTTTCATTGACACCTATCAGTCTTATATTGTTCTTCTTTGCCTCACCTTGCAGCTGTTGAGTTGTTGTTTGCTGGTTTCTTGTTATTTTGAAGAGGTCTTTCCTTTCATGATCACTAGTTGCATTGCTTCTTCAAGGTCTGAAAGTCTATCTTCTGTTTCGTCCAAGTGGTTCTGCCAGCTTTCAATGGAATTTTTAATTTCCTGGATATCTCTTTGAATCTGTTTCATGCATTCTAATTCTTTCCTATACTGTTCATTCAAGATTTCCATCATTTTTCTGTATTCCTCTGTTTTTTTTTTATATATGTTTCCTTTTTTTTTCTTCCCAGTACTGGGAATTGAACTCATGACCACACACTTGACAGGCAGGTGCTGTGCCACTGAGCTAAATCCCCAGCACCTATGTCTTCTTTTGATATGCTGAGCAGTTCTTTCATTATTGTTATCATTTCCTTTTTTTTACCTGAGAGATTATTTCTGATCTGATTTTCTCTATAACCTGGTGTAGTTGGTTTTTTACTTCAGTTCCTATCATTTTAGAAATTTCAGGTGTGTAGCTTCCATATTCTTCCATGTTGATGTTTCTTGGACTTGCTCTGGGTGGGGTGGAGGGCTGTGATTGCATTTTGCTTCTCATTTTTGTCATTTTCAAATCTCCCTAGATTTCCTGGGATTCAGGGTCATTCCTGAGGCTTCCTGGGTCTGAGGAACCTTCCTGTGGTGGTGGAGGGGGCAGAACCAGAGGTCTCAGGGTCTCAGTCAGCTAATGAGGCTTCCCAGTCTGAGGGACTTTCCCACGATGGTGACTCAAGAAACTTTTAGAGTCAGGATAATGCCCATAGTCTGGCCAAGTAAAATAATTATTTTGACTAATAAATTACTTTCCAATCTTTTTCTACAGGCAAACATGTAACAAGCAGCTTATTTTGAGTCCTAATACTATTTTAACACATTTGCCATATTCCTATAAAGTCTTCTTATTTGAAGGGGCATTTTTAAAATTTATTTTTAATCAACAAATATGTACATGCTTAGCAAGGACCACAGGATGTTTTTATAGATGTATACATGGTGTCATGTTCAAGTCACATGACAAGCCAGAAAGACATTTCTAGTTTGATCACCTCAAATGCTTATCATTCTTTTCTTGGTGAAAATTCTCCAAGTCCTTTCTTCTAGCTTTGTAAAAACTATATAATACATTATTATTATTATTATTATTTTGTTTGTTTTTTTTCCAGTACCAGGGATATAATACATTATTATTATCTGCAGTTACCACTGCTGTACAGCAGAACACCAGAACTTACTTCTCATATTTGACTGTATCTTGGTACCTTTGGGCCTCCCTGTAATGGTTGATAAAATGTGTCAACTTGAGAAATTTGGAAGTTTAGCTAAGGGACTCACTTTGTAAACATCCTCATCCTGTGCAAGAGGAGGCAATGGAGATTGTGTCAGTGCTACACCTGCTCTGGGTGGGGTGGGAGCCTGCTTACAATGTAAGGGAGGAAAGAGCCTTGCTCCTCCCTTTTGCTCTTGCTGCTTTTGCTGTCTTCTGCCTCCATGAACTGTTGCCCCTGTGCCCTGGCAGCCAGCCTTGGAGCCAGCTGATATGAACTGAAACCTCCACAAACTGTGAGCTAAATAAACCTTCCCTTCCTTAATTTTGGGTGTGGGGTATTTTGTCTCAGCAGTGAGAGAAAAGTAGCCAAGACACTCTCTTTCTCCATCCACCCCTCCTGCTACTTTCCACAGCTTCTAACAGTAGCCATTATTCTCTTCTTAGCTTCTATGAGACCAGCATTCTTAGATGCCACACAGGACTAACACCATGCAGTCCTGTGTTTTTCTGTGTCTGACTTATTTCATTTAACATGGCTTCCAGTTCCATACATGTGGTTACAAGTGACAGGCATTCATTCTTTCTTATGGCTGGATAGTACTCCACTGTGTACATGCACCACATTAGTTTATCCATCCACCCATGAATGAATATTGAGGATGAATGCATTTCTTGGCCATTGTGTATAATGCCCCAATAAGCATGGAAACCTGGGTGTCTCTTCACTATACTGACTTTATTTCCTTTGGACATATACCCAGTGGTGGGTTTGTTGAATTGTATGATAGTTTTCTTTTTAATTTTGAAGATCCTCCATGCTATTTTTCATAATGGCAGCACTAATTTACATTCCTACCTGTGGTGTAGATGATTCCTTTTTCTCCACATCCTCCCCAGCACTTCATATGCTCTGTCTTTTTCACAGTGCTGCACTGAGGTGATATCCTATTGTGGTTTTGATTTGCATTCTGCTGATCATCAGTAACACTGAGCATTTTTCATATATCCATTGGCTGTGTGCACAGCTTCTTTTGAGATGCGTCTGTGTAGATTTGTTGCCCATTTTGTCATCAGATTATTTTCCTTTTTGCTATTGAGTTCCTTAAACATTCTGAGTCCCTTCTCAGATGCATAGGTTGTAAATATTTTCCTCCCATTAGGTAGGTTGTCTCTTCTAAACATAACTTTTAATGGTTGTATAATTGCTTTTCCTGTCAGTGTACCATAACTTACCAAATTGCTCTCCTGTGAACACAATATTTCCAGCTTTGAAAATCGTTATGGATAACAGTGATATGAATGTGTCGATTTATGTAGCATTCAGCTTCTTTTGAAGAGGGGTTTCTGAGCTAAGCTAGAAATGTCTTTCTAACTCCTACTGCACATTTTCATGCTTATCTTTTGAGGTATGAGGGATTGCGCGCAGGGCCTTCACCGTGGGGTATGTTCCCTTCCCTATTTACTGTATTAATTTAGATGGGTTTTCAACAAGTTTCCTAGGCTGGCCTTAAACCTGCGACCCTCCTGCCCTGGCCTCTAGAGTTCCTGGGATTGCGGGCATGTGCCACTGTTCCCAACTCCATGTTGCTTCAAGAATGAGGCTTCTTTTGTGTCCCTCCCCTGTATTCATGCACCATGTCACAGGTTCAAAAATTCTCCATTGCATCTTGATTTACAGTTTCCGTTTTTAGTCTCACTTTCTCCACGATCCCACAGTTATGAATTTACATCTGAGCTGTGAAACTCCTATGTCACCAGAGAGCCTGTTGATAGCAGGAAAGAGCTATGGGGGTCATTTCCTAATCCTTCTACTTCCTTAACTGTGACCGTACGGTAGTGTTACGTTACCCCATGCTAACTGGTTAATCACCAAACACTTGCTTATCGACTTCAGTGCAAGGGAATAGTAAAATGATTTAGCGCACTCCGCCGTCCAGTATAGCACAGTGCATTCAGTTTGATGTGGACCCTCAGCAGAGCTAGTAAATCACTCACCAAACTGTCTCCATCCATTATTTGAGGATACATAAGGCGATTTCCCTCTCTATGATATTAATTTCTTGGCTACTGTCACAGACTTCAGTGCCCATGATAAATGTTTTTACAATGAATACCAAATTAACCCCAACTGATTAGAGGCCTTTATAAGTTATTAATGGGATGTCACTTCAGTCTGGTCCTCTCCGTGTATGTGACATTTCATTAAATACTTCTCTTGCTGAGAAGATCCATCTTTCTCCCCTTGCTGGGTTTGTCAACTACAATAAAATGCTCCCTGCCCTCTCTGTCACCCTCCATGGACCCGGGTGAGTGACAATACCCTGGAAGACTGCCCAGTCCCTGGTGGCTGCCAGTGAGGAGGACTCAGTCGGAGGGGCTCCCTGGAGCAAGGTGACCAGGCTCAAGGTAGTGGAGGACAACAGGCTTTCCATGAGGGACACACTTTCTGTTCAGGGGGTACTGCTAGGTGGCATCAGAGCAGGGTACTCAGTGCCACCTGCTAACAGCCTTTTCTAATGGCACGGATGTCACCAACCCAACTTATGGGGAGCTAAACACTTAGAGGAGGAGAAACTGATTGTCTTCATTACTTTTCTTGTTGCTGAGGCAAAATACTCAACATCCAAAGTTAAAGGAGGGAAGGTTTATTTCAGTTCACAGCTTACAGAGGTTTCAGTCCATAGCCAGCTGGCTCCATGTCAGGGCTGGCATGGCAGAGGGGCATGGAAGAGGAGAAACAGTTCATGGCAAAGCAGGACAGGTAGAAGGCAGCAAAGCAGTGAAACAGCAAGCAATAGCAACAGCCCTCTTTCTGTCCCTTATATTTCATCCACCCTTTGGACAGGTAGCACTCACCCATTGTGGGCACCTTTAACCCCAGCACCATAGCCTTACTTCCAGCATCACCCCTCACCCCCAGATCTAGCCACCTCTGAAAAGCCCCACCTATGACCGCATGAGGCTTTGATGGGACTTCTAGACACAAGCCATAACACTGATTGTAGGTTGTCTCCAAGAGGTGGAGGATAGCAAGATGTGAGGCTGCTCAGTCACCCAGGGTGATGACAGACAACCAGGGCCATGTCACCGAGCCTACTGATGCCCGCTGAGGCGGCTTTCTGTCCTGTGTCCCCTTTCCTTTCATTTTCTGCACCATGGCTATTCAAATAGCAATGACAACAGCCCAGCTATTTCTTACTGAGTATGTGCCTTATTCCAGGGTCCACGCAGGTGCTATAAATAGATTAACCTCATCTGTGCAGTGGCTCTACAAGGTAGGCCCCACTGCCCCCATTTATAGATGAGACGATGGAGGCTCTGAGAGATACGCATCTTACTCAAGGTCATGCTGTCCCTTAAGTGCCAGAAGCAAGATCTGACCCCAGTCCTCTGGACTCCAAGCTCCTCCTAGCAATGACCCCTGAAAATCAAGACAGGTACATGAAGGTTTCTTTTCCTTCTGAGGCTCAAGGTGAGAACCGTGAGATTCTGAGAGTGAGGAGGTGGCCTGTGTCACTGTGAAGGAGCTCTGATGGGTCTTCTGGATTCAGTCTGGCTGCTCCTGGCGGCACTTGGCCTGTCCCAGGGACTGGGTGGCACCCCAAGGGACAGGGGCGAATGCATTCTGTCCTCAGGCTGCTTCTCGTGCCCACTGCTCCAGCAGTCCTTCTTCTAGTATCTCACTCTCAAGCCCTGACCCTGTGGGAACCTGGCTTTCCCAGCTTCAGTGGACTTTCTTGTGAACGTGCTTGGTCCTGGGCCTTGCATAAGCTGGGCAAGTTTTTTAATGGACTATTAAGAAAATCTTGAAAGAGAAATCTGAATGGCACAGAGTGACCTGCTGTGGGTGCCCCACACCTTTAGTCTGATTCTTCTAACCTCCTTTGGTTCAGAGAAAGAGGAGGGAAACCGTGTCTGGGAGAAGTGCCAGCAGCTGGCACTGCAGAAGGGAAGGGAACCATCTCCAGGTCACTTTCCTTGGAAAGAATTCTGTCCATTAGAGCCACAGAGCTTGTCCCAGACCCAGGGGATAGGACTGAGGTGTAGATAACGGAAGCCCAGAACGTCAGGCAGCAGGTGACAGGTATGGGCTGCAGAGGGTCACCTAGGATTCCCAGTGGCCCAGTTAGACCCGGGGTGGCTGAGCCCCTGCTGTCAGTGGAGACAACTGGGAGAGCTGTGCTGATCCCAGCCATGGGTGATGGGGACAGCTGTGTGCAGGGCTTTGAACAGGGTTGTTTACCCCATCAGGACTGGGGTATCCAAGGTCAACATCACACCCAGGGCAATGAGCCATCTCCCAGAGCCCTGCTGCAGACAGGGGAGTGTGGGTGGGCAGGACGGGGGAAGATCTGGGGACCAAGGGTGACTCTGCCAGAGAACAAGGTGACAGAAAATGGGGGGGGGGCAGAGAGCATGTGCGTGTGCGTGGTGGTCTAGCTGCAATGACCACTGACCTCAGCTGGCAGCCCAGAGAGCTCCTGGGGCTGGGGGCACTGGGGAGTTGAGTCTGCCTGGCCAGACCTTGCCAAGAGAGCTGGCGTGGGCCGTGCCATGCTGACGCAATGAGGCTTTCCAATTCTCCCTTAAGAATTTTTATACCCATAATCTTTCCTGGGAAAACATTTGAAAGGGAAAAGAGTCATAGAGTCAAGGAAGTTCTCCTTAAAGTCTAGCTAAGGGGGCTGGGGATTTAGCTCAGCGGCACAGCACCTGCCTGGCAAGTGCAAGGTCATGAGTTTGATTCCCGGTACCGGAAAAAAACAAACAAACAAACAAACAAACAAATAAAGTCTAGCTAAAATCCTCTGATTGTGGGAGATAAATGTAACTGTATTCTCCCATCTCCCATCAGGCATCACTACTGTCCCCCACCTTCAAGTGTGGGGTGATCAGGAGCAGCACCCTCTCCTCAGCTGGGCAGCAGGGCCTCCTCCCTGCCTGGCTGTGTGGGGCGCTTTCTCAGAGGACAGCTCCACCCCAGCTGGGCCAACTCCTCTCCCTGCTCTTCATTTTCCACGTGCGAAGCTGTGGACGATCTCCCGAAGGGCTCACTAAATACGCTTTTCAAACTGCTCATTTATCACTATCACGGTAGCAAGCCAAGCAGAGAGAGATCGTTCTCACTGTCTCAGAGCCTCTGAGCATCCCAGCAGCTGCTGGCCGTGCATTCTTAATGTTGTCTAATGCTGCGTAGCCTGAGCTGCAAAAATTTCCACACTTCTTGTTTCCAGAGGAAGAGATATTATGTAACAAGTCCACAAAGGCGCCTTACACTTACAGATCAGCCTGCTACTGCTCAGAAGGGGCTTTCACTCCAGGTATAGGTCCGAAAACCAAAGACGACCGCTCCCGCAGCTTCCCAGTGTGCTGGTCCCCAGCAGAAAGGGCAAATAATAAACGAAAGATTTCCAGACCAAATGATTTTGTCATATTCTAGGTGAGCAGAGACAAAACCTCAAAGAAACAGCTGAGCCTATATGGGAGGAAGGAGAGCATGAGAGCAAAGCTCAGAACACTGAGGGCCTGCAGTTCAGGCAGATTCATGAAGAGGAGGAAACGAAGGAAGCTACACAGTGGAGAAAATCCCTTAAGTGACATGTTCTGAATCCCAACCTCTGTGCCGTGGGCCTCTTCCGTGCAGAGGACAGGCCGGGGAGAGATGCCGGGGAGCGGGGAGGGTGTCATTCATCTGGCACAAATTTCCTCGATTAACCCTATTTAATCCGGCCAAACCCAGCTTCCTCGTCCTAGACTCAGTCCGTAGTGAATGCTTTGGAAAGAACCTGGGTGCTCACCTGGAGCAGCTGCCACCACCGGCCAGCAGGAGGGCAGAAGCCGGTGCTGGCAGGGAAAGGACAGCTGGGGTGTGCTCTCTCCCTCCCTGGAGGAGCCCGTGCCACCAGGCAGGACTTGTGCCCAAGGGAGCTGGAGGTCGAGAAAAGCTTGCTCCGTGGGGTGTGGGCCTCTCTTGAACCCCGTGCAGAGGGCTGGGAAGAGAGGCCCCTTGCAAGCTCCTGGTACCGCCACGTTCGTCTCCGGGTGACCCGGGGGTTAGCCCTGGTGAACTGAGCTGCTGCTGAATCCTTGGCTCCCAGCGGGGAATTACTCACTGCAGTCTGACTCGTTATCCTCAGAGCAGATTTCCTTCAGGGAGCAATATTTACTTTTTAAAATAAAATGGCAACAAGGGATTGGTTGCTTGCCATCGTAAAAGATTAGCGTTTGCAAGGCTGATCATGGTTGCCATGTTACTCTGCAGACAGAACAGGCTTGGGAGCTCCTGTCCTCAGGTGGCGGCCTGGGGCTCAGGCCTTGCCAGGTGAGGACCCCCAAGGTCACCTAAAACAGAGGCCAGCCGGTTAGTCCCCAGGCCAGCCTACCCGTGTGTGAATGTTTTTGGAACACAACCATGCCCATTTGTTTGTGCATTGCTACTTCTGACTCTGTGCTACACCAGCAAGGAGAACTAATCGTGACAGAAGGCTGCAAAGCCTGGAATAAAATATTTGCCATTTGCTCCTTTATGGAAGAAGTTTCCAACCACTGCTCTAACATATGGTCTCTCAACCAAAAGTTATACTGCCTCTTATAGGCAGTACAAGAGTGGGTGATAAAACCCTGAAATTCATGTATGTTTAAGAACAAACGTTCCAAGAGTCTATCAGCGTCTTTGGAACTAAACTCAGATATCAGCAGTTAGTAACTGGAAATGCATTGCCTTGACTCAGAAAGTAAGTGACATCTCACGGGCAGACGCATATTCATGGATTCTGGCTATTTACCTCCCTCCGATTATTCATGCTGAAGTGGTTTAGCACTACAAGAGCATGTTAAGTAATTAATTAACCAGTCTATTTATGCGTTCGTTTTTTACCTCAACAAATACTTGGTGAACGTCAGGCACGGTGCCAGCGCTGTAGAAGGCAGGGAAAAGGCTGCTTGAGCTAGAGAGGAAAGACACTGTCCACACGCCACATGTGACCAAAGGTCACCCAGTGAGATGTGGACCCCAAAGAAGGCTGCCTGACAGACTGTGGGTGTTGGAGCAGAGGTGTCTGGGAAGCTTTCTTAGAGAAGCCACACTTGTTTTATTTTGTTGCTACTTATGTTTTAAGAGGTTGAACATGGTAACTTCTATCATCACTTATCTTTACCTGTGTCCCTCAGGGAACATGACGTGTGAAAACAGTCATCCATGAGGAGGGAGGGAAGGGGCTGTCCTAAGCTGCCTGGTGAGCCACATCCTGCACCCTTGCCTGCATCCAGATTCTGGACCTACGTTAAAGCATCCGTGCACATGTGTGCGTGCACAGCTCCTCCTTTTGTACTGGGCTTTGATTTTCCTTTATGTTTTGCACTCTGTCACTCTGTCACCAGGCAGGAAGACAGGGTGGTCAGTGTTCTCCGGAGCCTGGGGGCCTCCAGTTGGAGTCATTGGGACATAAATCCTTGGGCCATTCCTAACCCTGGGTGACAAGGGGAGAAGCAGAAGGAGACCTTGACAGCTGACCACGTGATGATGTCCTTTTCCCGAGGAGCACCAAAAGTGGTACAAGGACCACTCAGTCACATTCTGGTTTCCCATCTTCCCAAGGAATGTCAGGGATTGAATGCCAAGCTGTGGAAGGGGCAGTGAGGGTGGGAGGGCTCTCCACAGAAGTGTGAGGGTCACATCTACAGAACGATCCAATGGGCACTGGAAGCTTCTTCACCCACGGGCTTCCAGAGGGCTTTACATTCAGGTGTTAAGACCTGCGCTCCAGTCCCAGCACTCGGGTCTTCTACAATTGCCCGTTACTTTGCCCGTGCTTGCACGGAGTTAATGCCTTGGGGAAAGACAGCTTCTATCTAAGTCAGCTCTCCGTTCTCCCCTTCCCTGCCACATGCTGGTCTTGATTCACTAAATGTGCTGTTAGAAATCTCTGATTAACACGGTTGTAGCTTTAGGAACACTTTAGTAAAAGCGAAAATATTTTTGCGGCTCCTACACTCCTGTTGCTTTGAACCAGTTCAAGACAACAGATCTAACATGCAACCAAGAAAACATAATTGTAGGGGGAGTGGAAGAAGACTATTTCCTTTCTTAAAACTGTAGGCAGCCTCTCCAATGCGATCCTATGCAGACTTTTAACTGTGATCACTTTCAGTGCTATTTAGGGGAAGAGAGTTTTAAAAATGGAGCTTTGGTTAATCTGCTTTAAGATGCAAAATCAACTGATGACTTAAATGTAGCGGCCAAGTCGTCTGGTCTGCAAACTGGAGAGACTGTTCACAAGAGTGAAACCATCTCATGAAATAAAGCCACACGGTGGTCACCGACGTTACCTACTCTTAGACAGATGTAAGGTCAGAGGTCACATCTTCCCAACCCCTCACTTCCTCCTTCACAGGGAGGCTGATGGCAGCCTCACCACTGAACAAGCCATTTGTGATCAGCCAGCGAGGGGGTATTCAGGGCTGGACTCTTGTCTTAGGACTGCTTTTGGAAGCCCTTTTCACTGTACCATCCTTGATATTCATCTTACTGGGTCTGGAAACATCTCAGTTTGCCAATTTGAACAAATATACTTTGTCATAGGGCCCTCTGCAGAAAGAATGTGAGTCCCCAGAGTAGAAATCAGTGACCTCACAATTCTGGTCACCCACAAACCTACAGCCTTTTAGACACATTGTATCCTGTGTGTTCAAAGCTAACCTGGAACCTAAATGCCCAGGTACAGGTGGGTTCCACTTTAAGGGTAACAGATATGGGAACCCACACACATGCTATTCCAGTTCTCCAACAGTTTTCTATCCAAAGAGAAATAGCCGCTTTACATACTCAGGTTCCCTGGTCCATGTATTCAAAACATAATTTATACACACACACACACACTCCACATGCAGGCTGACTCCTGTGAACTGTGCTCAGACTAGAAAACATAAACTTTGAGAAAGCCAAAACATGACATCGATGTGCTTACCAGCTGCTGGCCTTTGGGGCCCCACCCTGCATACTGAAGCTTTGCATTGCTGACTTCTGGGGGGTCCAGACTCTGAGGGTCCCTGAGAAAATGAACAAAAACAGAAGCAAAACGTTGGCAACCATGAATTTGAAATGCTTGATTTTCTTGGCCACCTGAATCTCACTCCATCCTCCTTCCACTGAATCAATTTCCGGGGCTGCCTCTGGTGTTATTAAATAATGTCCTGTTCATTCTCTATTAGGTTTCTCCAAATGTACATAATTTATATGAAGCTGAAATGGGTCCTCTATTGCTTAACCCCAGTGGTAAATATTCATCCAGAGAAAACATGCCGAAAAGTCTATAGATCAATTTTTAAAATATCCATGATAGTCAAAATTAAAAATAAAAATGCACAGCCATGCAGTAATAAATCCCCACAGCTTATCTCTTCATCTTTGGCTCTCTAGCAGAAGTTCTTTTTTCTAAGAATAATGCTAGGCCATTCTGACCTTCTAAAGCCCAGGACTTAGAACAGATTAAATCCATTGGTTTCTCCTGATTGGTACAATGAGAGGGATAGAGAGATAGATAGAGAGATACATAGAGATAGATTTTTTCTTATTAAACATTTTTATTTTCATTTTAAATTTATTAAGATGCAAAGTACCATGACAACAGAATTCTGTCTGTGACTTTAATGGTTATAATGAATAAAGGTATAGTAAAAAAAAGTTAAAAGTGAAAAATGAATCATCCCAAAATTCATCAGCTCAGACAGACTTTCCTATTTCTTTTGGAAGATGTCACTGTACACCAAGCAGGTCGCCGTGCTCAGCCCAATTCTGGGACCCTCCAGTGGGTGCCCGTGAGGGCATCACATTTCTTTTCCTGCAGACAGCTGTGAATGTGCCCACTCATTCACCTGAGAAGAGGAAGGGGCTGAATAGTCTTGAGGAAAGGAAGATGCTGAATTTTAGGGGCTGCAGGAACAAGGAGAGGAGGAGGCAAGAAAGAGGGAAGCTGAAGTGGGGAGGGGCGTGCTGAGGACGGGAGTCAGGGGGAATTCCAGGGCGACCCACAAGTAATACCACCAGGAACAGAGTGAGGATAGAGGGGGGTGTCTGGGAGGAAGAAGACACAGGACAGCGAGAAAGAGAGTGAGAGAGAGCGAGAGAGAGGGAGTGCCCCAAGGGGTGGAGGTGAATTCCTGGGCTTGGCAAAGCCGAGAGTCCTGGAGATGGGTGGCTTGAGTTCTGATTGGGGTTCAGCTGGGAAGGGAGCTGGAAGACATGGGGGTGGGGATGTGGCAGACTGCAGATAAATTTTAAATAAACCCTGCCATATGTGTTTGCATTATTATTTTCATAAGCATGCAGAATTCCTCCTTACCCCTGGCGTAGACACTGTCTTTCTAAGGATGACTCAGAATCCAGAAGCAAAATAAAAGATTGACAAATGGTACTACAGAGCACTTGTAAAATTTTTGCATGACCAAAACATAATGGACAAAAGAGGTCTGAGGAACTGGGAGAAAACCTTCTTAACATACACCATGAATAAGCTGCTAAAATCCTAAACACATACAGAACTCTAAAAACTTAAGACTACAAAAACAGAAAAAGAAACATGAGAAAAGAATATGAACAGGCAATTTACAAAAAGATATAAAAATGGCCCTCACCCATATGAGAAAGTACTTAATATATATAAAATTAGAGAAGTAAAAATAAACTGAGATATAATTTCTCACTTGTGAGGTTGATCAAAGAAAAGAGGGTGGGTGAGACAGGGATTCTGACACTGGCTAGTAGGGAAACTCATTGATACCATCATTTCAGAGGGAAATGCAGCAGTGCCTAACAAGACGCACACTTACATTTAGCCTGGCAGTGCCACTTTCAAGACATTTGCTACAAGACACCCCTCCAATAACACTAAATACAAGTATACAGGACCTCCACCATTGCAACTTTATTTATAGTTACACGATATTGGAAACTATACATGGTTGAATAAGTGATAGTGTACCATGGGTCCATACTGATGTAGGTAAATAATCATGTAGACAGTGACAGTCATTTTCCTCACAGCAGAATTCCAGTTTCTCTCCCTCCACTGTAGAGGGAGAGAAGGAAATCAAATCACCCTTTGGCCAATACCACCAGAAAATGGTGCAGACCGGACCCAGTGATGGAGGCTGAAGTTAGCGCACAAAAGTTTGAAGAGAAACAGAGCTTGCATAGTCTCAAAGCATCTTTCCTGAGATACTTCTCAGATACCAAGTGGAAGACGACACCTTGAGAGTGGAGAAACCTGCAGACAGCAGCCTAACCCCACGACCAAGGTCAGCATTGCTGGGAATAAGACCAGTCAAGATCGCCAACCCATTGATAGAGTCCTGGGGAAGATGAAGCACCATCCACGTGGGGGGTTTATCCACATGCGAATCTCACTCCATTCATGAGCAAATGTTGGAAAAACCCAATCTGAGGAACAAATACAAAGCCAGTACTGTTCTGAAGAGTAATGTAGTCCTGGGGCAAAGAAGGGACATTAGAAAATGCTAACATTCAAAATAGGTCTGCAGTTGAGTTAACGTTATTGTGGCAACGTTCACTTCTTGATAACCATCCTACAGCTGTGAAATATTAGACCCTGGGAGACTCAGAAGGAAGACTGTAAAGGAACCCTTATGCTACTTTTCAAACTCAGAAGTCTGAAATTATTCAGAATAAGAAGCTAAAAGTAATTTTCTCAGTCTTTATTTCACCGGCTATCAACATTGTTATAGAAAGGAATAAAAAGTTAGATAATTTCTTCCCAAGGGGCTATGATCTTAGTACCAGGCGCCGAGAAATGTACTTTTCCACGTGGACACTCAGTACATGTACTTGAATCACTTGAATACATCAAGATGGGGCAGGGCTTGCTCTCAGTGAAGATGCTTATGCAAATTCAGGGATGATTCTAATCGTGACCGGGTTGATGAGGGGTTTTCCTAAGCACTCAGGGCAGATGTGGTAAGAACGCCATGATAACATTACCACTGGGTGTTGAAGCTCACTTCATCAGACAGGGTTTCCTGTAGGGGTCCAGATGTGCAGAGTCTGAGTGTAAATTCCTACCCAACTCGCTGGGAATGGCAGGGGCCACCCCAAGCGGATAAAGGGCCAACTCCTTCCCCAGCACTCCTTCCCTACAGCTGATGGGTGCTTCCCTCCACCCCTCCCCCAACTCGCTGGAGCAGGGAGTCTGAGGACAGGGGCAGAAGGGCGACCGTTCCAACCCCAGGTCGTGAACTGCTGGTCACAGGCACCAGAAAGTCCCTGAGTCTCAGCTTCTTTCACTAGGAATGAAGAGATCGCTACCTCTCCCCTAAGAATGTCACAGAGTGGAGAGCATCAGTGAATATTAATGAGAATGCAGACATACTCCACACGCTTCTCCTCTCTCTGCTAGCTAGAATTCTGCCTCTGACTAGCACAGGGCTGGGGGGCAGTGGCTTGATTTAATCCAAGTTTGCTTCCTCGTGTAGAAAATGAGAGCCATAAGGCCTGTCTCTCGGGTTGGACTCCACATATACCGTCAGTGGGAAGCCTCCAGCCGATCCTCCTACCCTTTCATTAGGCAGTAGGATCCACTGGCCGGCCGCTGCTAAAAGGCTACTGCAAAGAATAACTGTGTATAATTTCTTCACAGGGCCTGATAACTTGCCAGACACAGGGACAAGCGTGCTCTGTGGAACTCAGTAGCAAGGATGGATGGCCTAACTCCTTGCAGGGTGATGTAGAGAACTGGGTTAGGGTTCAGTTCTCAGTCCTGCCCTGCACCTTTCCTTTTAGGAAGTCAATCTACATTTTTTGCATTGGGATTCAATGGTTTTGGATTCCTTTGCTTTCAAGTTAAAAGAGGGTTTGGGGGTAATCTCTCCCAAGGAATGTCCCAGCCTCTGTAGGACATTCCACAGCCAGTCATCCCTACCTTAGTTTCCCCAAGAAGGGCTTCCAGTGTGTGGTCCTTCCTGACCCAGCTTCCTGCTGAGCAGCATGTAGGCCCCTGAGGACCACCAGCGAGGAACACGGAGCCAAGTGTGATCTCTCCGGCTCAGCTGGCTGCACCCTGTTCTCCACCCTCTATTTCAGCACCTCCTGCTCAGTACCCTTCTTCTCTAGGCCCATTCCAGAGTCCCAGCTTTCCTGATTTCTTCTGAACACTCCTTAATTTCTATCTTTTAAGTAGATGCCTGTGGGGGGGGTGGGGGCAGACACAAGCCACACCATTGGCCCTCATCACCTTTTGGGAGGGCCTTGCTCTTTCTGGGCCTGCTACACAGGCAGGAAGGTAGGGCTCCCCCAGAGCAGGCCCTTTGTTCCCCCACCCAGCCTGCCTGGTGCTCAAATTCAGCTTTCCTAAACTCCTGGGAGCCTTGCTCAGGCTCAGGGCAAGACACACTGGGCTCTGCCCCCTTCCTCTCTTCAGCTTCTCAGAAGGGTCTCCTGGCCCCACCAGTACCTCTTCTGGTCCAGCCAGGAGCCAGCATGCTTTTTGCCTTTCCACTTACCTTATTGGGAAATCTTTGTTATCATTATTAAATTATAAGCTGTATTTTAAAAAGAGGTTCCAAACTGTCAGAACTGAACAAAACTAGAGACCCATACACTTTTCTTCCCTGTCCTGTTTTCTGATTACTAACATCTTTCGATAGTGTGATAGCTGTTACCATGGACTGACCCACAGGGACCCATTACTCTCCATCAAACTGCATGGTTCATGTGAGGATTCACCCTGCCAAGTGTGTTCCAGGGGTTGGGTAAATGCATCACGTCACATATCCATCATGTGGTATCACGTGGGAGAGTCAGCAGCTGATGGTGACCTCTGGCCTTGGTTTTCATCTCTCGCACATTCTAGAAGGGGGCACACTGCGACCTTGCCAGGCTGCCTTCCTCCATCTTTCTTGGAGGCTCATCTGACCTCAAGATTTTGCCCACTCTCTGTGTTGGTCCTCTGCTCCTATTCCTGTCCCCGAGCTACTTCCCATCTAAGCACCAAACAACAAATCAGACAAAGGAGACACGGAATACCTCCCTGACTCAGCCAGACTTTGAACTTCAGAGTGTGTCTAGGCAGCTGCATGCTGGTGCCCAAAGCCCGGACATTTGCACATGTGAGCCTGAGTGCTTCTTCATGCCATGTTCCTTTCTCTAGTAGCACCACAACCCACCTGTTCACACAAGTGAGATGCGTGCTACAGGCCTCTTAGGGACCCACCAGCTGGGGCTGTAGGTTGGGGGTCAAATTATACCCTCAGACATGTATAGTGGAGCCCCAACTCCTAGTGCTTCTGCAGAGGACCTTATTTGGAAAGTGGGTCCTTACTGATGCAATTGAGGTAAAGTAAGGTCATACCCCACCATGGTAGGGAGTATCCACTAGCAAGCACCTTCACCAGAAGAAAGGAGGAGAAAGAAAGGAGCCTTGGGAGACAGAGGCAGATTGGAATTGCACGTCCCCAAGGACATAGGGTGGTGGCACCATGGGGACCTGGAAGAGGTGAGCAGGACCCTTGTGACAGGGCTCAGAGGAGCCTGGCCACCTAGATCTGGGACTTTCAGCCTCCAGCATTGGAGAGGAGGACATTTCCACTGTTCTAAGCCACGTTGTGGCAAGGGAAGGTCCTCTAGGAAGCTCATATGACTTTCAGTTTGTAGATAAACCCGGATTCATAGTGATCTGCTCCAGGACATTATGCTGATCAGCTTTTTAAGAAGATTTCATCAGATGTGGAAAAATTTCCAACTGATGTAATGGACAAAACAGAAAGATGTGCCAAAAGCAGAGCCCAAGTGACCTGAGGAGGTCTGCCTCCTCCAGAGCCTGCTCTTCACAAGAGAACTCTCGCACCCCATTGTCACATGCACCCCATTGTCACACGGAGAGGACCACACAGTGACCCCTGCTGTGAGCCCTTCTAGTTCATGGGTAACAAACGATCCCCATAAAGTGCTGGGTGTTTCTGAAATTCTTGGGGTGTGTAGGGTGCATGTATGCAAGAGGCAGAAAGACAGGGCATAGAAGAAGGCAGCTATCGATTTATTTGGGGTTGGCTGCTGTGCTCCATTTCTCCTTCTTTCTTTTTATTTATTCGTTTATTCTAAAAAGTCCATGGCAGGCCTGTGATGAATTACATCCAGGGTGGCAATGGATTGGTGAAAAAAATGATTGAGGAAGAATGAAATGATCTGAACTTAGTATACCTCAAAATAACCGTGCAATCCATTCCAATTTTGCTGATTTGAGCAATAAACAAAACAAAGAGTAAATCATTTTGCATTCTGAAGAGTAAATTGGTGTAGCAAAGTTTACTCATTTATCTTCCCAAACTATTTTGAGAGATTGAAAAGCTTCCTAACAACAATAGCATTGGGGAGAAAAAAGCTAAAAACTGCTCTTCTGGCTCCAAAGCTTTCATGGGGCTAAAGAAATAAGAACTCGATTTGCAATGCCAAATAATGTTTTCTGAGTCTTCTTATGTTCTTAGCATGGTGAATGACACAAAAAATGTAAGATACATCCACCAGTCTTGGATGATTTCCCAGAAAAATAGATACTCCATAAATATTAACTGAACAACAACTAGATGGGTGGATGGATTAATAAGTGGGGCCTGGTCTAGTCTCCAATAACTGATTGGTTAGGGTCAGTAACACCCAAACTCATGTGGCTCTGAGATTTGTGTTACCTTTTTATGTATATCTTAAAGGATTTGATTATTCTTGTGGCCAGGAATCCCATGCCATAAATACATAAATCCCAGCAGTCAACAGTTGGTACCTCCTCTGCTGTTACTTTAAATGTTTCCCTGTCTTTAAAGGAAAAGGTGCTCAGAGCTCCTCTCCTTAAAATGTCGAGCCAAGCATTGTGAACCAAGCTGTTCTGCTCAAAGAAATTGTGATCAGGGGAAATGTGGGTATGGACTTGCCTGAGACAGGAGGAAAATCATAAGCACAGCAGTGGCCTTTGTGGGGATGATGGCCACAGAGGAGTGGCTGGACCTTATCTCAGCAGTGCAGACCTGATACCATGGTTCTTTGCCTGAACATCATTAGCTACAGCTCCAAGGACGTTGTTACTCTGAGATCAGCCACTATTTTTCTGAGTGTGTTGAGAGGACAAGGAAATGAATCTTTCAAGAGAAGCTTGAGCACCATGTTTCCAGCCAGAGAAACTCCAACTATGACGCTGGGTGTCACTTAGCAATGCAGCACATAGGGGGTAACATGCAGGTAACAAAGGTGACTGGTTCTCCATGGACTCTAGATCCATCTATTTGGGGTGGGCCCACACACGCATATTCTAATGCATCCTCACTGATTCCCTCCAATACCAACCAACATTGATGGGGTCACTCTGCACCAGGGAAAGGGACACAGAAATACAATTAGGATGGACATGGAGCCTGTCAAAAGGATGAATAATGCATATTTTCACCTTTTGAAAGGACCTGTTTGACAATCACTTAGATATGCAAAAGAAGTCCCTGAGGGTGGTGATGTTTCCACTGGCAAGGATGGTTCAAGCAGCTCCCACTGCAGATGACGGATGAGTTTCCACCCAGTAACACACTTCAGCTTGCTGTCTGAGACTTGGGCTGTGGCAGAGAGAGCAAGACCTGCAGGTGCATTTTTCTGTACAGTATTCATTATGCAAAGTTGTTCTGGGCAATGGCCCCAGGGTCATAGGCACAGTGCGAGACCCATGACCTCTTCTCTCTGATGCTGCAGAATGATGGAGAGGAATGTGTTAGGTGACAAGTGCATATTGAAAAAACTATTTCTTTAGAAAATGATGTCTAAAGCAAGATAAGTAGCAATTCAATACAAGAAGAAATGATAGTGTAAAATGAGAAGCAGCATTTACTGTTGGAATTCAAGTAATTAGAGGAGGATTTTCACAAGAGATTTCAGAGATTAGGCTTGAAGGATCAGAGGTTTGGACATAAGGTGCCCAGTGAGGAGCAGATTTCTGTTGTATACATGAGAGGGTAGGAGAATGGAGTGAGCAAAGGTATGAACACCCAGAATCACACTCAGGATCAAGAGTAGAACTGGACGCTTGGCTTGGTGTGGTTCATGTAGAGAAGCAGTTGTCAGCTTCCTGTGTGTCCTTCCCTTACATTCACGGTCACAACCTTCTTCTCCTGGGAGCCTACACTTGGGTCAGCTGACTTTTAGACTCAGAGCTCCAGGCAGCTAATGCTGATTGATCACAGCTACTCTGGTGATGAAGTCTGTCCTCTGTCCCAAATGTAGGAAAACTGGCAAGAAGGATGGTTAATCGGATTTGGCCATATTATGGAAGGTCTGTGTCTGCCCTGCAAACACCCTGTAGCACTTCCCAGGTATTAAAACCCACTATCTCATATTTACACAGTGTTTCCTATACATTCAAGGTTTTTTTTTTGTTTGTTTCGTTTTGTTTTTTTGTACTGGGAATTGAACTCAGGACCTTGCGCTTGCCAGGCAGGCTCCTGTGCTGTTGAGCTATATCCCCAGCCCTAGTGTCTTCATGCAAGAAAAAAGTGTTTCCCAGAATCTTGCATGTGTGCTATGTGGGAGGCATTTTATATATCAAGTAATTGTGTCCAGAGGAGCGAAGTGATATCTCCGTAATTACACGGTTAGAGAGGCTGACTGGGAATTTATTCCAAGACCGGTTTGACTGGGAAGCTTGTGTTTTGGTAATGCTGGGCCTGAGTGGATTTCGGAAGGAAATGAGGAAGGTGAGGATAGAAGCAGGAGGAAGGGGAAGAACAGCTAGGGGAAGTCTCCCGGTTTTGGAAAGACCGGTGAGCTGTCCACGGTCCTGAATAACCGTGATGGCAACGGGCCGCAGCAGTCTTCCTTTGTGATGTTACTGAACAGACATGTGCGATGCAGTTCCAAGAACGTGTCCTTCTCCTAGAGTTTGGCTTCATGTTGGTGCTTTCCCAAGGTATGGAAGGAACTCTAGTCCTGCAACCTCAGGCAGCTGCATCAGCAGGTCTCCCTGCAGGGCCTAAGTGTCTGTGTGTGCAGCAAGAGGGACCCAGGGACTTGCACGTGACAGGAAATGTCCGGAAAGGAAAGGTGCCAAGCTGAAGAGGTGCCACACTGGCGCTGAGAATCCTCACTGCTGCCATCCTCAACCCATGACAGAGGAGCTTCCCATGCACCAGGCTCCCCTCACGGGACACAGGCTGCCTAACACTTCATTAGAGGGACATGGAATGCAGACACTTGAAATCTGTCTCCATGCTCCAAGAGAACACCGGCACCCATAATCATGACCTGTGCAGTTTCCACGTTGACTGAGCTCTCTCATACTCTACATCCTCACAGGCTCCTGATGGAACATGGGCTTTTCGCCTTCCTTTCCTTTGGTCTGCTCTATACTAGCACCAAGTGCAGTATTCCACTTCTCTTTTCCACGCAAAGCATTTGTATGTCCGACTGTAAAGGTTGATTACTCCAGGCTGGTGTTGAGGTTGCCTACCCTCAAGGCACATCCTAACACTCAGTCAGCCCTGCTACTGCCCAGGCAGAGTCCCCCCAGCCTGGCCTGGCACCTCACCCATTCAGACAGCCCTGAAGGGAGGTCAAGCCTGTGAAATGCTTCACCTGGCCCAGAACATCTCCTTGCAGAACAATGGACAGAAATCTGACCCAATCACAAGGCCCAGCTCAAGGCCAGCTTCTCTCTTGAGATTCTTTATGAGTTATCATTAAGCCACAAGTCTCTCTTCCTTCTTTGCTGTACACATTTAGAATACTTATCAGATGCACTTTATTATAGGTTTTTAGGTAAGTCTGTATCTTTCCTTTGCAAGAAGATCTTGAACTCCTTAAGGATAGTAACCATGCTTGTGTGCTTAATGTGGTGGTTTAATATTTGCTGACTTAGAGTACCTTTTCTACCCCACCAGAGGAAAAACAGGAGAGCCTAAAAAATTAATTGCACTAGGTCAGAATGAGCTGAGATAAAAAACAAGTAATTGAGCTTTGAGAATTATAGATTGTTGAGGCTATGGACACACACTTCTTCCAAGAGGGAAACTAAATTTCACAGGCCTTATGAGTATTCGAATATCAGGGGAAAGGTCCCGTTCAGAATGGTTACTAAGGGGAATTGCATTATTATCCTGCTTGTCACAGAAAGGATTTGGGATGGGGAGACAGTAAAGTCTGAGAGCATTTAATTAAAGACTACAAATATATATTCTGCACACATGGCAGTGCTAAGGAGGACGCACTCACTAGAAGCACGATTCTCTTCTGTGTGTGTTGCCTGTATCCAGACTTACTTCTCATAGGGAGCATAAGGGCTGAGCTATGGTCATCCGTCAGGATTATGGAACCTGAAGCCCATGGAAGTGAAACAGCTCTCTTGGTGACACAGGTGAGGTCAGCAGTGGTGGTGATATGGGCATCCAGCTCGAGGTCTCCACAACCACAGAGGTGAAGTCCCTAACACTAATGTCATGCTGCCAGGCAGACTGCCGGACCTTGTGCACATGTTTGCACCCAGGTCTCTCTTCCCTAAATAGATGGAAACTTCTCTGCATCTGAGTCTAGAAAGTTGGAGTGGAGGCCCAGGCAGTAGGGCCTGTGACTCATTTATTATTTTCATAGATGTAAAAGGCAACACTAAAAGTTCAACCATAAGGAAATAACACTTCTGTACAATTTTGTTTGGCACCTAAAGAATATCAGCAAGCAAGCAAAGTTAGGGCCAAATTATCCATGGAAGATGCCCTGGTGTGGAAAGAAATACCTTTTGGTACTACTCAGTTTCTATTCTATTACTGATCTGAGTTTGTCATACTCCAAATTGTCAGTGCTACCTAAAGAAGGGACCTGTCCAGTTTTTCTCAAAGTTTTGCTATAGAAGTTTTGCTATAGAGGGAGTTACATGTCCATGTAACTTTGCTATGATCCCAGTGATATGTGATTACATGTAACACACCCAGCATACATGTTCTTTAAGGGGCTCGAGCTAAAGGCAAAACTAATTCAAGAAAATGTCATGCTTGGAAAATGTCAAGAGGTCACTGACTCTACCAAAATGGTAGCATCAAAACACAGAAGAAGCTTTGCGCAGTGGCAGAATCATAGTCAACAAAGTTCTTCTGAGGCTCGATTATTGCTAAAAACACAACAGGTTTTTGCGGAGAATATCTGGTTGGCTATGATATCTACTGTGGAAAACTGCTTCATTCTGTTGAAATTCTTATAGAAAAGCTTTTAGTTTGCATGTTACAAAGAACCAGTTTTAATTTTATGTAAATAAAACAAATTTGCGTGAAAGACACATCCCACAAGAACACAGTTCTTGCTGGTGTGGTTCTGACCTGCATGCCTGTCCTCTGGGGGCGGTCATGGTTTATCTCTGCCTGCTTCTCTCCTGCCTAAGTGCATGTCTCCATCGCACGGAAGAGTCACCAGCCCCTGAGGCCTCAGCACTTGTCTTTCATTTCTGAACTGAAGGGTGACACAGACAATCACTGTCAGGAAGCTAGTGATGAAAATGAGCAGAAGTTATCATTAAGCATGGTCAATTTAGGGGCTGCTGCCAAGGATGAGGTATGCATTATCCAGCAGAGGCAATGAATTATAATGAAACGTAAAGTCCAATCAAAGCGACACCGGCAGCTTTGGAACTGTCCGTACTTCCAATGTTTCCCTCGGGAGCTGTGTGACTGTGCCCCATAGCCTGGGGTTGAAGAGCAGCCCAGGCCTGTGTGTTAAGTGGGTGGTACCAAGCAGCTGTGGAGGAAGATCCAGGTTCAGAAAAGGCAGAGAAGGACATAAATCTCTTAACTATATTTGGAAAATGCTCTGCCCTGAAAGTGGTAGAAAGTTCCACAGAAAAAAAGGAAAAGTTACTGCTGAAAAAGATGATGATTCTGATGAGGAAACTGAAGAGAAATTACCAGGGAAGAAATGCATATGAGATAGGTCTGCACAAAACACAAAAATCAAACCAAAATGGGCAAGACTCAAGAGCATTAACCCCCAGACCAACAGGTCAAGAATCCTTCATAGAGGAAAAACCTCCTCAGTACCAAAAGGACCTAATTCTGCAAAAGATGTTAAAGGAAAACTGCAAACAGGTGTAGAGCAAGGTGGTTCTCTCCCCAAAGCAGGAGCCAAGTTCATCCATTATGTGGAAAATTGCTTCCAGGTGGCTGACCAGGAGGCCACCCAAGATCTCTAGCACTGGAGGAAGGATCTTTAAGGAAAATTGTTTAAAGAGTTTAAAAAAAACTTTTCCGCCTTATTTCACCCCTATCACAGCTGATATCTGGTTGACCTCTTAATAGTGCAAAATGAGAACTTTCTCTGCCATGTTTGATAAATGTCATCTAGTTTCCAAGGGCAAGATTGCACCAATTAAAATGTCTGTCTAGCTTTGAAAGACAAAAGTTGCCCTCTGCTTGGGTTTAAGTATATCAGAGTGCTATGATAGGACATCACAGTAGTGTGGGTTGGTAGATTCAGAAATGGTGGATAGACAAAAATATACATGTGAAATCAACTCAGTGTTTTAATTAAGTAAAAAAAAAATAGAGTTCTTGAAAATTTGATATGTGAAAGTCAAACCAACCTACCCCTAGGCACTTGGTCACTGAATAAATGAATAATGGAAATTTAGCTGACGGAGACTGCAGTAGCTTCAGCCATTACATGCAAAACGAATTCAACCTGGCTCTAGTGCCAGGGACCAAAAAACCAGAGACACACCAGTAAGAATTGTATTATTACAGGGCATGCATTTTTATGCAAATTTATTTATTTAAGTAGAATCAAAATTGATTATTTTTAGCATGCATTTTACTGTCTTATACCTGCACAGGACAGAGCAGAACAAGAGAGACAGACAACACTCTGGGAGGCTGAGGCAGTAGGAGAAGTCTGAGCCCAGCTTGGATGACTTAGTGACTTAGAGAGAACCTGTCTCAAAATAACAAAATAAAAAGGGGCTGGGAATGCAGCTCAGTGCCAAGGCCCTGGGTTGAATCCCCAGTACAACAAGCAAATAAACAAGAGCGGGGGACATCCCCCTCAAACTCTCCTCTGCTATTTGCAGAAAGGAATGGAACCAGGAATCAGAGGACGTAGAGGTCAATCTGACCCTTCGCTGTAATTGGTTGGAAAGCTTGAGGCTAAGAAAAAACTCAAGCTGTGAATGACAGATAATCCCATGTGGAGATGGAGTGACCTCCAGCTCGAGTCCAGGGAAAGGGGTGAAGGAAGGAAAGGTGAGAATTTGCGGAAAGATACAGACCCCGTCTTTAGACTCATCAAGAAAAGGGCTCATTGTTTTGTATATGAATAATGTGATGTGTGAATAATGTAATTTTAAATATGTTGCTAGATATAGTTTTATTTTTACAAAATGAGCAAGCTTTCCCCTCTGTCTGAGTGTTACCCTAAAGGGTGAGCCCGTGGGCTGTGCTCCTGCTTGCCACCAGGAGGGGCAGATGCAGCTTCCCAGGAAGGGAAGGAAATCTCTCTCTGGGCTACAGCTGCCAAAGCCCTGGGCGGAAGGGTGGTTCTGTGCAGAAACGCATGGTCTCTCAATAAGATCTTGACAACATTTGAGGTTAATGAACTAATTGAATTTCCTTCCCATCAAGGATCTTGTGACAAAGAGGAAGAGCTAGGAGGTGGGGACAGCCGTGCTGGAAGAGCTGTGTCCACGTGTGTGGTCATAGGGTGACGGTGAGCTCAGCAGCCACCAGAGGCTGTGAATAGAAAACGAATCTCCTACATCTCCCAGTCATAAAAGGGAGCTCGGGAAGATATAAACCAGCTCCTCACTAAAAACCTGACCTTCACGGCTGTAATATTTATTCTCTGCCTTGCTAAGCCTCACTGTACTTCGTCTTGATCCCAAGAGGTTACTTTAACAGCATGGGGTTTGGAGTCAGCCAGCACTGAGCCGGGACCCCCGCTCTTCTGAGTGCCGGCAGGAATGTGCAGGGCAGGCGATGTCACCGCTCTAGGTCCCACTTGTAGTGACAACCCCGACGCTTTTTTTGCAGGGTTCTTGAGTGGGAGCAAACTCAGCCACCAAACACAGTCAGGCAGTGATGGCAATCACTGTTACTATCAGTATTTTAAAAATTCCAGAAGCTGCTCATTCACGGTGGTGTTATCTCAGAAGATTGCTGCGAGGCTCTAGTGATTGCGTGCGGAAACTGCGCCTCACCATGACTCTTGTCCTTGGTTCCCGGTGTGTTTGGCTACTGTCCTACTGCACCCTAGGTCTAGGGCTCCTGAATGCTGACCGATGTAGTTCACCATTAGCACGGTATGTCAGGCATACCCCGCTTTTAGAGTTTTGAGTTTAACAAATTTATATAAGATGGAATGAAATATCCATCATCCTCAGCAAATTCTATTGTTCCCAGAAGGGGTAGATAAATCTCCAGGCATAATTATATTCTTGCCTGTCATGACCTTTGAAGATGTCTATCTGCTTGAAAATGAATAGAATAATTCCTTTCCTGAAGAACACTTGAGTTTCTGTTTGAAATATGCTTTTGATGAAAGATTCCTATGAATACCTTATTTTCCATAGGGCAGGCTGTCTTCAGCTTATTCGACTTAATGTTTAGAATATGCTATGAGCAACAAACCAGCACACTTTACTGTATATCTGCAAGTACTTATGTCCCCTGTGCCGGAAGTCAAATGAAATTGTTTTATCTGTGTTTGTTTTCCAAGGACACACCCAGATTCTGCTGAGCTTGGTGGGGAACAGAGAGCAGCAATTGTAAACATTCACGCTGTGATGAATGCTCTCCTCTGGAACAATACTCTTTAGTAACTCCTGCTGTTTGTTTAAATTAGTGTGGGAAAATGAGAACACCTCAGCCTGAGTATTCACAGGGGACGTGCACAGCAGCATGACGTGATGCCTTTCTGAACAGTCCTTAATCTCGCCAAAGTGTGATGGCGGAAAGCACGAGGCTTGAGAGAGAAATGCAGGGTGGAGACCAAGCGGGGAGGACAAGAAAGCAGGGGAGAGAAACGGGGAAGGAAGGGGAAGGTGGAGACAGAAAGCAAGATAAAAATGAAAGCAGCAAAAAGCCACCCCTGCCAGATTTTCCGAGCTGTGCAGCTGGTTTCTACGGCGCCTGACTCAGCCAGGGCCTTGGGATGAGGGGAGGCCTGGCCACGCGTGGAAACGCTGTGTGAGCCCGGTGGCCACACTGAACCCTAAAGCAGCTCCATGCTCAGTTCTCCTTCCTAGAAACTTTTGGGCCCAGCCATGGATTTGTGAGAGGTCGGCTGAGCTGAGCAGTGCAACCCAAGGTCAAGAGGCAGCAGGAAGCCCGGGGACCCAATCCAGAGCGACACGGAACCCTCACTCCTGGCAGCAAAACTACATGGGGGCTCCATGAACCACAGATGTAGACACCTCTGGGATGCTGGGCAGGGCTGGCGACTCGTCTCCACCACCAGACCATCTCCCCAGGCACTGCTACCATGTTACAACAGATCACTCAATCTGTCAAGCACACGCCAGATGTTACAAGGGACATGTGGTGTAGTGCCAGACGCTTCCTTTTGTTAGTGAGGATGTGACCAGGAGTTCCAAGGGAGTCCCAGACCACTGCTGTCCCTGAGACTGGCCATGCTGACCATTGTACTGGGGACAGTGTGACCAGTAGGCCCCTGGGAGTGGTTGGCCATGCTGCCATTCCTGAGATAGCCCTCCACTGGGGAGACACAGGGGAACTTACCTTGTACAGCCACGAGGGTTCTGGGGCTGGGACAAGAAGTGAGCACAGCGGTTCCTGGGGGGAAGCCTTCACTAATGGGCCAGTTGGTGGGCTCCAGTGAGCCTGCCGCCCTCAGTTATCTAGCGATGAGTCACACTGGCTCTGGCAAGATCAGAACCCATCTCTGTAGAAGTCAAGATGCCCTGTTCCTGCCCTGCGGGTTGAGCTAGCAGTCAATGTTCTGTGCTCCACTATGTTCCACAGAGTTCTAATTAAGAGGAAATGAAAAACCATCTTACCCATGAGGAATTTTGCTCAGGACATAATATCCAGTGTAGGAGTGCCGGTAGATCTGAAACAGATAAAGGGAGAACAAGCATTGAGACATGGCTATGGCTATGATATTTCTTTTCAAGTCACTGAATGTTAACCAACATCAGTGGGCAAAAAGCAGCGAATCTGAAGACCTAGAGGCAAAGGCATTTATTGACTTAAGATGTCAATTTGCATATCCTGTTTATTTTTACCACTTGCAGTGTATATAGGGCAGCCAGAGGCATGATCTCATCTCCATCACCACTTGGATTGTGGTTAAATTAGGGGCACAGGTAGTTTGCAACCTATCTAAATACGGCACAAGCCTAATGAGGGCACTGTGGTCCTGGAGATCACCAGATGGCGCTCTGCTGGAGCTGCTGCCCTTCATGGTCAGGAGCTTCTACTGTGTGTCTTCAGATGTGCTTAGCTGGTAATCCTTGCTTCTGCGCATAATGCCATGTGCACCTTCTGGCCTCTGAGAGAGTGGTCAACAAGAACTCCCCACAAAAGTGGAGTTATAAGGAGCTGACTTTCAAACTGGAGGGAATGAGAAACCAAAGCAGACTTCATAAACTCCTAGAACTCCAAATCATGGGTGCCTCTCTTGATCTCTTGAGATGGGAGATCACTCCCCAATGCATAAATGCAGCAAGTAGAGTTGGTGGAACATGGCAGCCCAGGGAATGTTAATGGCCTCCACCCTCAGCCTCCTGGAGAGAGACCCTCCCCAACACAGGGAGTGTGATGGGTTATTCTGGAGGATGGGAACGAGACACTATTTCACTTCCCTTCTTCTGCCTGTGAAGCTATGGAGGTCAATGTGTGGCTGACTACTTGATGATTAGCATGTAAAGCTGTCTCTCTAAAGATAGTGGGGTGAAGGAGGACATATGCCTTTGGAGTGTGCATGAGGGACATAAGTCTACAAAAGGAACTGGGTCAAATTTGCTAACCCCTTGTTCTGTTCCTAGTCTGAACCAGTGGTCTCCAACTGTTTGGCATGAAGAACCAGTTTTGAGGAAGGTGATTTTTTTTCATGGGATGGGAAGGTGGGGTGGAGGGATGTTGGGGTGGTGGTGGTTTCAGGATTAGATTCTCATACAGGGAAGGTAACCTAGAGCCCTCAGATGCACAGTTCATAGTAGGGTTCGAGCTCCTATGAGAATCTAATGCCTGGCTAGTCTCACAGGAGGTGAACCTCAGGAGGTGATGCTTGTGGCGGGAATGACTGGAAACACAGATAAAGCTTCTGTTGCCTGCCCACTTACTATGCACCTGCTGTGTGACCTGTTTCCTAGCAGGCTACAGTCTAGTAACCAGCTGTTATGGTTTATGTCTGTGTGTTCCCCCAAACCCTCATGTAGCCATGGGGCAGGCTATTAGAGTTTAATTATGGGTGTGAGAGCTACACCCGCCCTGGGGTGGATAGTTTGCATATGTAAGGGAGAAGAAAGGGGTGCTTGAGGCCATTCCTCCCCCATTCTTCCCTAGTGTGTCCTGGTTGTTGCTTTGCTGTGTCTGCTGCCATGAGCTGTAGCTCTCTGCCATGTGCCACTCTGCCTTGTAATCTGCCAAGTACGGATTGAAACCTCCACAAACTGTAAGCGAAATAAACCTTTCCTTCCTTAATTTTGGGCATCAGGTATTTTGTCCCAGCAGTGAGAAAAAAGCAACCAAGACACCAGCCCATTGCCTAGAGGTTGGTGACCCCTGGTCCAGCCCACTGAGTCATTTCTTTCAAGGACTCACAGTGGACTTGAAATTATTCAGTGAAAATGAACCTAGATACAAAAGCGAACAGCAATACTGAAGTCCCAACAATCTGCTGCTTCTGGCAACCCTGAGATTCCTGAAGCAGAAGCGTGGGTACCAGGGTGGCCACTAGAAGGTGCTGGATGGGCAAACACTGCTCCAGTCACAAGGAGACAGCCACGCTGGGCAGACTCTGGCCAGCTCCTGAGCACACACGGCTCTGGCATCTGTATGAGGGAGATGTTATCACCCAGTGTCACAGGCAGGAAAACGGAATCTGAGGGCATCTAAATCAAACCCCAGAGGGACAGGTTGTGAGGTTTGTCTCTCCTGCCTTGGAAAGTGCATTGCTCAGTTCTCAAATTGCTAGTTCAAGTCGATGTTGATCATCTGAAAAGTCCAGAATGGGACCAACCAGTGGAGGGAGAGAGGGAGAACAGGAGGGGAGGGGAGGAGGATGGAAAAAAATTAAGATGTGCTGTGTACACGCACAGCTCCCCACGATGAATGTAATCATTGTGTACCATGGACATGGACTCATACAAAAGATCTTTTAAACTCAAAATGCAGAATAACAGGAGATATAACAAATATACAAAACACTTTGCATATTGTAGTGCATGACACGCCACCTTTCTTGGCTGAAGACCTATTGTTTTAATCCATCTAGAAACAGTGACCATGCTCAGAATTTCTACATGGGTGTTTTTTATCCCAAACTTTTACCCCAAGTCCACCTTTTGAAAGCTAAAATATTGTTTACTTTTAAAGAATTTTTTATGTTCTTTCATTTATCTGGTGTTTTCAGTAGAGAAATACTAAAATTAGTGGCAACAATTCCTGCTTCTTCCTTTCCTCTCTGAGAAGCAACAGGTCCCTGTGTCTCTCTGTGACTTTGTCCTTAACTTCACCACTTCTCACCTTGGCAGCACAACCTTGGCACAGCTGCCTGCCAGGGCCCCACTTCCTTGCTGGCACCAGGACCATGGCCAAGCCAGGAGCACTGGGGAGGTGGCTGGGAGCAGTTCTGGAAATGGACAGCTACCACCTCATTGCTACTACTCAGCCGTAGCTTTACAGCTGGTGTCAAATAGGGCTGAATCAGTGTGCAGTTGTTGCTACGGAAATATAAGCTAGAGCAACAAGAAGGCCCATGCTTCCAATGTCAGGAGAACTGTATGATGTAGTCACCAGCACTGCAGAGTCCAGGAAACTCCTCCTCCTCTGCTCTCCTGGACTCTAGGAGCAGGAATTCCATAGGAAGGGCAGAGTACCTCTTCTGAGATGTCATGGGTGAGAAAACCATGGATGTTATTGCCAAGGGTCCCTTTGGTCTGAGCACCTGGTCAGCTCAACTGCTGTAGTCATCAGGGTGTTCCAGGCACAGTGTCCAGCTAAGGGTGCATGCTCTTCTGTGGTGAGGAGCTCCCAGCACTGGTGGTGTTCAAGTACAGGCGCCATGTCCATCACCCTTTGGCTGGTGTGGGGATAGCAGGGATGAGAGCCTTGCTTTCAGAAATAGCTCATGCCTGGCTGCATTCACGTGGCCTGTTCCTGATTCTTGACTTGACACATTCCTCAAAAAAAATTGCCCTCCTTTTATGTTATTAATCTCACCCATTACCTGGATCTCCCATAACCAAGCTGGTGCTGAGCTTCCCAGAAGCCCCGGAACAAAGCCATGGTCCACAGCAGATGATCACCAGGTGGGCGCACTGGGTAGCAGTTAGAAGCAGATGATCTTAATGATCCCATCCAGATCTTTCTCGCAATAATTAAAAATGCACCTCTGATAAAACAGGCAGAGACCAGGGCTCAGCAGTTGCTAAGGTCTCCCCACAAGGAAATGACCTTTCTGGTCTAGAAACCCTCTCCCTCCATGCCTGGAGGAACAGGTGCAGTGGAGGGAATGAGACAAACAAGCCAAAATGCTCCGGAGAAGATGAGCGGGTCGCTGGTGTCTGGAAACACAGTTCGGGAGGGAGAAAGGAAGCTGGTGGAGGTGACTCCCAAGGGGGAGAAAAGAGGTGTTTGATAGATGCCTCAAGGCTGGAAGGAGCCTCCCCAATGGGTGGCAGCAGACCTGTCTGGCTGGCTTCCAGGAGAGAGGAGGTGGACACGTACACCGTCTAGGAGACGGGTTTCAGAGGGGTGCAGATGTCATCCAACGCCATGTGGGCCTCCTGGCCCCAGTTAATAAAAGTATAGAAGCAGCATCCCGGAAAAGACAGTGAAGGGTGAGATTAAATCCTCTATTTTCTTTCTGCTCAGACTTTCAGCAATTTCTCCTCAAGCATCCAGGTGAGGGTGTGCATCCCCTGCCCATACCTCTCTGCGCTGTCCAGCTGCATAAGCGTAACTGCTGCTTAGTGCTGGGTCCGATTGCCTCTCCGTGGCCTAAGTCCAAGCCCTTGCATGTCAACTTCAACAGACTCCCAAAGGTGACAGAAATCGTGTCTCTCCCTGTGACAGGCCACATCCGCACCCTCTCCTCCAGGTTCTGCAGAAGTCACACCCTACTGCAGGGATATCTCAGCTCACTTCTCAGTCTTCTGTGCTGTCGTGCAAGGCCATTGTCTTTCCAGAACTTCGACTTCCTCGTCTCTGTCCTCCCTGCCAGGGCTGATCACTGGGAACGGTAAGTTCTGGTGCCAGAGCTGCAGGATGGTGAACGAACCAGTCCTTTCCAGAGTGGACTCTTCCTCTCTACTTAGAAGGTTCTAAGCACCCTCTGGTCTAGAGACTCTACTCAGTACACATTTCCATCCACTGCACAATTTATATCGTGTCATTTTCATGAAGTTGAACAAATGGTAATGATTAAAAGGAGGCATTTGCTATAAGACTCCAAATTCTAGATAAACATTGAAATAGTAAAAAGTAGAAATATTTAGTTCCCATGACACAAAACAAATGTTAAGAATAAACACACTAAAACTAAAAGGACTGTGGTTTTCCCCTGGATATGGCTCGAGTGTCATGCATTGGAAGGTCATGCATTGGAAGCTTGGTCCCTGATGTGATACTGAGAGGAAGCAGTGTCCTCAAGAGCTGGGCTGAGTTACAAGTAGTTAGGTCCCTGGGAACACTGCCCTCAGAAAGGATCAGTGTGGTTCTTGTGGGACCCTAGTCCTGCAAGTGTTCCCACCACTGTGATGCCATCTGCTATGATGTCCTCATGAGAGATGGGCAGAAGCCAGCACCCTGCTCTTGGACATCCAGAACTGACAGTTAATGACCTAATCAGCTTTTTCTATTTACAAATCACCAGCCTCTTCTATTTACAAATCACCAGCCTCAGGCATTTTGCTGTAGCTATGGAAAGCAGGCTCACACACCCCGGTTGTGTGACCTTAATTTGTGATTTAGCGCAACAATCTAGGCAAGGGTTAAAAGAGAGATGACACAGAATTGTCAGACTTGAAATACAAAAATAATGGACAAAGCCTTAGAAATCAGTGTTTATCTCTCCTCTCCTCTCCTGGAATAAGTGGTCTTCCAGAAATCCTCTTAAATGTAAGAGAGTAGAAGTGTGATCTATCTCTTCTTGTGCCTGCAGCTTCAGGCGTCTCCTCTCCCTTCCTCACCACACCAGCCTTCCAGCAATGAGCAGCATCCATTGTTTTTTGGTCAACCTTCTCATTTTCATTGTTAACAGAGGAAGTTTCTTTCATCCTCTGTATCTTTCATAGATGATGTGTGGAGTGGTGAGTTGTTATGAGAACATTTGTATAAAAAGCAATATGATTAAACACTAGAATACATCTAAATAAATATATTTCAAACATCCACAGTAAAAATTCCAGTTATGATGCCAAAGGTGTGTTCAAACAGCCACTTCAAGAACACCGCTGGCATCCAGAAGCAGGGTAATTTAAAACATAATGTTTCCCATCTCTGCATAGATGTTCCAGTTCCAGCTGCCATAGTAGGTTAGTCTTCCAGAAACAATGGAGTCAGTTTGTGTTGCTAGGAAGAAATCCAAAGGAAGCGGTCCGTGAGCACACCCTCCCCAGCCCACGTCCAAGCACACACATCTGGGTGTCCTGGCTGCCTCTCAAGCTTGTCACTCCTTGTCCTCCACTTGGCTGCCTCAAAAAACAAGCTCCGGGTTTTCAGATCAGTCCTGCGGCTGCCTTCCTACTTCACTGGTTTTCTATTTTGTTGCCAGATCTTCCTGCTGACTCACTCCTCATCTTCCCTGCAAGCACACTTTGTTCTTTCTCGCTCGATTAACTGTCTTCTTGTCCTTGCCTGCAGATACTGCCTGTAGGACCAGGACTGTAGAGAGACAAGACGAGAATAAATACAACCTCTCCTCTGTGTGAATCTTCAGAATTTACAGGACAATTTTCTACATTCCTTAACTTGATTTTCACAACAACTGCTCTTGTTGCTGGAGATTTTCCTCGCTTCACCTTGCACATTAAGAAACTGCACCTCAGCATTCCAGACCAATTTGTCCACAGGCACCAAACACCCAAGCAAGGGAACCAGGGGCTTGATGTTTTAACCTGTGTAGTACAAAACTGTTTCCAGGTTGACACACTGGTGCAAGGCTTCTCTCACCCCAAACCATCTTTTTATTTTTGTTTTGTTTTGTTTTGGGACAGGGTCTTGCTGTGTCGCTCAGACTAGCTTTGAACTCGCTGTGTAGCTGGTCTTGAGCTCATGGCCATCTTCCTGCCTCAGCCTCCCAAGTGCTGGGATCACAGGCGTATGCCACCATGGCTGGCTCTAAACCACCTTTTCTTTACCAGCCAGACAGGTCCATCTTTGAGAAAGCTCTTCTAAAACAAAAAGCACTCAGAAAGCAACACTGAAGTCACAGTTGCTAACCTACAGGGAGGGGCAGTTACTGGCCACTGAAATCAGCTCTCAGAAAATGGCCCAGAATCCAGAACAGGTTCTGGAGGGCAGTGTGAAAAATGGACAAAATTGGGGGCATCTGAAAGAGGTAATGAGTGCAGGACGTCGTCCACGTTACACACCCTGCAAATCTCCTGTCCACAGCAGCCTTGATGGCACATTTCACGAGCTGCCCCGGCCTCTCCCGGCACTGCACGTTCAGTGCTCTGGGCTCACTTCCAGGGACGAGGGAGGTAGTGTGTGAGCACCTGGTTCTCTTCGCAGGTAAGTGGACCCTAACGGGATGGAGAGTTTCACTCGGCACTTACTTATGATGCCGATGTCTACACGTTTCTCCTCTCCAAGCACATGCACTGGAAGTACGTCTGGATGTGTGTGTGCCCATGCTGGGTCTAAACCAGCTCGGCACTGGAGGTCAGGAATGGAATGTGCAGGCAGCTTGGCACCTTCCATTCTTCCTCTCCCACCTCCTCCATCTCCTTCCTCTGCTCGTGCTCTTGCCACTGAGTTGTTAACAAATCTATCTGTGTGTGTGTGTGTGTGTGTGTGTGTGTGTGTGTGTGTGTGTATCCATGTGTTAAGTGACTTGGCAAGTCAGCTTTACTATGCTGACATCCAAGCCCGTAGTTCCAATCTTTAGTTTCATCACTTGCTTGACAAACACCTCCACTTGGATTTCCTGCCCACTTCTGTGTCTGAGGTGGAGGAGCGCTGTCCTCTCAGTTGCCCTCCTGCTCTGCCTCTTGCAGCGACAGCAAATGCCCTTCTGTGGTCACTCCTGGGAATGAGCTTCTGGTCCTCTTCCTCCAGGCTTCACAAGACCAAGGCCTTGCCACACCTCGACTTTGGACGTTTGAGACATTGCTATGGCAGCCCTAGGAATCTGATGCACCAGATAGAATCTCTGTTAGAATCCGCATCACCTGGGAACTTGCTGGAACTACAACTCCTCCTGCTGAATTAGAAAGCCTGGGAGTGGAGCCCAGAATTCCATGTTGCAAATGCTCAAGGTGATTCTGAGGCACTGCCGTGGTGGAGAACCATTGCTGCCTGCTGGCAGGGCTGGGAGAAGCTCATCTCCATGGAGCACGGCTCTCTCAGCCCAGGAAAACGTGGTGAGGGCTGCTGGAAACTTCAGGAACGATGGTCAGAGCCTCACTGATGAAGAAAGATCACTGTTGACTTACATCACATAATATAAGCAAGTTATATTAAGATCACATGCCCCAAAATGCTGCATATTCTGTGACTTTCCACACCTGGTCACAAACACAAAACTCACATGTATTACAGTCATTGTTCTTTCACCAAAAACAATTCCTCTTCTTGTGCTTGGAGTAAATGCCAAGTAGATGAGATCCCTTTCAAGTTCTTGGCTCTCTCCGAGGAATAAGTGCGTGGTATGGGGGTGACAAGGGGGAGGGCCGTTAAATGCCCTGTCCAGGTTGCCACGCAGGAACCCATGGCAGGGACTTGCCACACAGGCCCCCTCGCACTGGATCTGCACCACAGTGCGGCCCACCACCTCTGTTTCAGTGTCAGTAGACATGGGTTTGTTCTCACTCTTTTCCCCAGGTAAACCCAGCTCTGCTTAAAGACCCAGCTCACATGTGGAGGGAGTGACTGTCTGGGGCTTGGGGACCCAGCCACCTGCAGGAGTCATGCACAGGAGGTCTCCAGCCTTGCCCCACTTCCCTCAGGCCTTCCACCCTTTATGTTTGCCTGCTGGACTCCTTTAAGGCTGCTTTGGACCCTACTCTCTTTCAACTCAAAAGTAAACAGAGATTCAGGAATTTTCTGAAGATCGCCATTTCATGGACAATTATGAGTTGCTGACAGCAGACAGTACAGGCATCTCCATATCTGCAGCTTCACATCCACGGCTCAACCAACTGCAGATAGAAAATATTCAAAAAATTGCTTCTGTATTGGACATATACAGATGTTTTTTCCTTGTCATTATTTCTTAAACAATAAAGTATAACCACTATTTACGCAGTGTACGCATTGCTTTAGGTAGCATGAGAAAACCAGAGATGATAAACTTATACGCAGGAGGGTGTACATAGGTTTTATGCAAACACAGGAGAGAACAACTGTCTATACAAGGGGCTCAAGCGTCCTCAGATTCTGGTGTCCTGGGGATCCTGGCATAAATCCCCTGTGGAAGCCAAGGGATGACTATATTTAATTTTGAAAAGACAGTGGAGCAAAGGGGTTCTTTTCTAGAAAGACAGATTCTCATCCTACCCTCATCCTGGTGGAGTTGAGAATTAGCTTCTTCGGCAACCACCAAGAACTATTTTAGGCCAGTAAACATTTGGAGTCAGCAAGGTTGGGGAAATCAAGTCAGACTGGGTATCTGGAGTGCTGGCGGAGGAATGCAGAAGGCACTTGAGGCCTTCAGATAGAGCTGATCTTCATCATGGGAGAAACTGCCTGGCCTGCTAAGCGCCAGAGACTCCCCAAGCCCTGGCAGCCGAGCTCTTCCATGGGCCGCAGCTCAGTTAATGCTGAGACCAGGGTCTCTGAGGTAAAAGTGAGCTGCATTTGTCACCCCAAGGAGCTGGCACCCCCCTCTTTCCAAAAATCTCCTTGGGAAGAGATTATGCTAAGTGCAATGAGGCGACATAGAAGGTCAAATCTTACACAAGGGACCCACAGTAAGCACACTACAGAGGATGCAAGCAAACTGCGAAGCAATAGCCACTGCAAGGAGGGAGAAGGACACTTACTGTTCATTGCCACAGAGCTCCTTCTGGGGAGATAAGAACACGTTATCCACGCATAAAGGCGAGGGCCACACATGGCTGTGACTGTCCTTAGCACCACTGAGGTTTTTTTTTTTTTTTTTTGCTTTAAACAATCTACTTAACTGAAGTGACTTCCATTTATTTAACCGAAGTACCTTCCATTTATTTTGATACATCTTTTCCCCACGTTGATTTAGGATCTTCAAGCCAATATAAATGTCTCATAACTATATGGCCATCTGGGAATACACCTGCGCAACACCTCAGCAATACCCTTCAGCAAGAAAAACGCTGAAGAGTGAAGACCCGACACAGTTAACTAGGTAGGAGGAAAATCTGCTCCGAATAGTTGTCTCACTGACTTGTACACTTACAGGTTGTTATGATACAGGACCTGTATGTACATGTATGTATTTGCCAGGAAATAGCTGGAGGGGGAGCTGCGTGATAATATCACAGAATTCAATATATGGCTAATAGTCATTTGGAAAGAAATGTATATAGAAGCAATAGCCATTTAGACACTGAGGTGCACTGTATAATAAATGATAAACCTAGGACAAAAGGGATCTTGCTTTTTGGAGGAGTAGGCACTTGAAGTGGGATTCACTGAGCTCCAAAGACTTTCCTTTTTTACTATTTCATCGTTAGTGATTGTGTACGATTGGCCACTCATGGAATCAATGTGAGTGTTGAGTCATCCAGCCGAGGGGGTCACTACGGATGATCTTCTGGTTTTCTCATTTTGTGGGTGAGGGAGCCCTTTGGCCCTGGTCTCTGGTTGCAGAAATCTGTTGGTGATAAAGATGGGGAGGAATGGAGAGCTCCCCACACCCTGTCTAAATGTCCCTCACAGGGACCTCGAGGACTGCAGGAAACGCCACCTGAAATTCCGACCATCTCCGCCCAAGGTTCCTGTGAACCAGTGCCCGGGACAGGTGCATGCCGGGGCCACACGAGTCCGCCCATCTAAGCCTTGCAACCTCCTCGGGGGAAGGGAACGATCTGACGGCACACGGGCATGGGAGGGACAACAAGGGACTCACGGCGCCCACTCTGCAAACCTTTCTCCAAGCCTACTCCTCAGTGCCCAGAAACATTTCTAGCGATTTAGGGTCAGCGGAGCTTTCTCTTTTCTTCCCTCTGCTTTCCTATCTAGTAAAAGCACCCTCAACAGTTAATGCTAGCATCCAAGAATGCCTCAGCGGAACCAAACATTATCATTTCCCATTAGCTCCCAGGAAAGTTAACTGGGGCTCCTACTGGTTGCCCTGCTGCTGACTGAACTTACACAAGTGATAATGGGCTCCAGATGGTTCACAGTGACATGGCTGCCAAGCGAAGGTCACACAACTCTGTCGGCGTAAAGAAAACAGAACTATCAAACCCAGCATACCATTCAAGACAACGCAGTGAGGCACAGGACCTGACTGAAGAGGAAATCATTTTGTCTGCATCCAAATTTTGCCTGGAGACAGCCACACCAACACATTGTGTACGGAAATGATGCCTCTGCTCCTCCTGGTCACCTCCCCTTCTCCGCCGATCCGTTACTGCTGGTATTTAGGGACAACTCGGACTGGCTGCTCCCAGGGTTAAACTGACTCAGAAAACAGGGAGATTAGAAGCCACCAGAGGAGAGCAGAGCCCGTGAGACAGGCGAGCGGAGGGAGAAGACTCGGGCTGCACTGCGGCAGGAGAGGCCCTGCAGGGCCCAGCCAAGGGGAAGCCTGCGGGGCAGAGCAGCGGTGGTTTCCACTGGACCTGACCCAGTCCAACACACTCAAGAGCATTCTGGTGATCAGTGTGCTGACATTCCAGCATACAAGCAGGAGGCTCATGTACACACGTGTGTGTGTGTGTGCACATACACATGCACACACAGGTGAAATGGAGAAATGTGAATACGGCTGTGTCCGTGTCCTCTAGTTGTACAAGGTGTGTCCATCGTGGCAACCTAGGTGAAAGGTTCACGGGATATCTTGATTACTTCTCACGGCTGTAGGTAGATCTCCAGTTACCTCCAAGTGCAAAGATCACTTTCCAGAAAGTAAGGGGAACGTGAATGCTCCCAGGCCAAGAGTCCTTGTTGGTAATAAGGCTGCCCTTTCCAGCTACAAACCATGGGGAATGGGAGTAAAAAGTCTCTTTTCTGAGATGCTTATGAAAGATAAGACAGCAAGGAGTTTGTAGAACCAAGACATAGCGTATCTGTCATAGGAATCAAAAGAGGCCTGGCTGCTTTTTTTAAATCCTAGAAATATTTGCAGGATCTGTTTTATAGAAGGTGTTCCTTTGCATATCAGACCTAAGAAGATAAGGAGGACGTTTCTGCCCTCTTAAGCTTCCAACCCTGGGGTGTGAGTGTGAAGCTCTTTGCTTCTGCAACTTCCTTATAGAAGGTCCTATCTTCTCTAGCCATAGTGGAGGGCAGAAATCCTCCCTCCCATAGCAGCAGTCATGACACTTCTGAGGCAGATGCCATAAATGAGCAGTTTTGGCCACAAAGTGATCATTAGGCCCTCGGTGTAGTCAACTTCATGAAATCACCTATAATGTAATGATGGTTACAGATCGTCTCTGGCTCAAGCACAGAAAATGAATTTACCTGGTAGCTGGCTTGGATTTAAAATACCCTTTAGATGGACAGCTTACGATACTTGAAAAAAAGGCGATCCAGCACCCATTTCTTACAAAGCTGAGAGGTCAGGAGTTGGAAATTGCAATGCAATAAGAGAATGCCCAGCACCAGCTACATGACTTGCTGGGATTTAAACTAAGGCAGTTAGGGGTAAAACATCAGCATGGATCCTCGGAAAAGAGACCGGGTTGGTTTTTTGAGTGTTGTCTTGCAGATGGTACTTAGTGTTTGCAGACTCATGTGTACGTGGGCCTCCTTTGGTTGGCTTTTTCGGTGTGTTGTTGTGGGTTTTGTGTTAGCTGTTTCTTGGCTACTTTTTTGTTGCCGTGACGCGCTTCGTTGCTTGTCGGAGGTTGGAGGGTGGGTGGTTTTTCTTTTCTGATTTTTTGGTCTGTTTTTGGCTGGTTGGCTTGTGTTAATTAGTTGGGTGGATTGGTGCGGTGGCCGCAAGTGTGCTTTGGTTTTTGGTGGCCGGTAGCGGCTTGGGGCCGGCGCCGCGGTTGGCGGTGCCACTTGTGGTGAGGGGGGTGTTGCAGTCGTTGCCTGCTGGTGCCACGGTGTTTGGGTGTCTTGTTGTGTGGATTCGGTGGCTTGGCTGTTCGTAGTGGGGGGTGTGGTGGGCTGGCCGTTTCGCCTCTTTCTCGGGGTGTTGCGGGGGGTCTGAATGTCTTTGTTCGTTTTGGGGTCACATGTGTCTTGGTTCCCTGTCAATCTCTTCTTTGGGTTTTTCGGTTCCGTATTTCTCCTTTGCTGTGCGTATTGTCTTTTGTGTTGCTGGTTTGTGTTCGTGTTCGTTGTGGTTTTTATCGTTTGTGGCCCGCTGTGTCTTTGGTCTTGGCTGGCCTTTGTCTTGCTTGTGGGAGCTGTGGGGCTGATTGTGTTGTGAGGTTGTTTGCGGTTGTTGTCTCGTTGGGTCTGTGGTGTTGTGCTGTGTCTGGTGTGTTCCTTTTTCCCTCTGGTTCTTGGTCGGCGTGGTGTGTTCAGCTTTTGTTTTTGTTGCTCCCTCTCGTGTGCTATTTTCTTGTTTGGGTGGCTCTTCCCGTGGGCTGTGTGCTGAGCCAGGCTAGTCCTGGGTTTTTTCATGTTGTTCGTGTTGGGTGTTGTTGTGTGTTTTGTTCGCTTGTGTGTGCTCCGGTTTTATGCCACCCGTTACGCTGGGGCCGTTTTTAATGTATTCCTTTTTTTGTTTCTTCTTTTTGTTTTTTTTCTGGCTCTGTTTGATGTTGTTTTCTCGTGTGGAGGGTTTTCCCTGGTCTCTTTTCCGAGGATCCATGCTGATGTTTTACCCTTCTCTGCCTTAGTTTAAATCCCAGGAGGTCATGTAGCTGGTGCTGGGCATTCTCTTATTGCATTGCAATTTCCAACTCCTGACCTCTCAGCTTTGTAAGAAATGGGTGCTGGATCATCTTTTTCTCAAGTATTGTAAGCTGTCCATCTAAAGGGTATTTTAAATCCAAGCCAGCTACCAGGTAAATTCATTTTCTGTGCTTGAGCCAGAGACGATCTGTCACCATCATTACATTATAGGTGATTTCATGAAGTTGACTACACCGAGGGCCTAATGGTCACTTTGTGCCAAAACTGCTCATTTATGGCATCTGCCTCAGAAGTGTCATGACTGCTGCTATGGGAGGGAGGGTTTCTGCCCTCCACCATGGCAAAAAGACTGTAAAAAGTAGTAATAGTTTCTGGAAGCTTTCAGTGTGGAAAGGGACTAATGGATCTACTGAAAATAAAGACTGATTGCAGAAAAACAGGACATGTCTTGCATTAAATGAAGATCCTATAAGATGGGCCATGGAAGGGAAGTGGGAATAATCTAGGGAGCAAAGGTGAATAGTAAGAAGCTGTGTGCACATGTCAGTGAGACAGCATGTTTGCTTTGTGAACAGATCACCCTACTGTGCTGGAACTGTGTATGTGTGAGAAATAGAGAGGGAGAGAGAGAGAGAGAGAGAGAGAGAGAGAGAGGACACACGTGCATTCCTGTATTCACATATACATGTGAGAATGTAGACCTGTGCGACTGCACATGCACAAGTGTTTGAGGTGTGTGTGTGTGTGTGTGTGTGTGTGTGTGTGTGTGTGATGCAGAAATGCTGGAAGATACACTGGAGGTGCTTGAGAGTTAGGAGAATATCTTATATCTCAAGCACAGGAGAGCAAACAAGTAGACTTGTATAAACAAACACACACATCAAATTTAGATCAAAACCAACACATCTAGAAGTAAGTAACTCCTTACTGCACTGACTTACAAACTTGCACCTTAGCTGTGACCCTGCTTTGGGAAGCGCTCTGAACATGAGTCAGAGATCTGTGGCTGACAGGGAGACCTGCAGCAGGGTTCACGTGTGCGGATGGTGCGGAGAACGAGAGGGCCTTGACTCCTGCCACATGGAGACTAACAGAGAGCACCCTCCCCTTTAAAAGCACATGGATGCAGTGTGGTGAATTGGAAGTTCCTTAAGCTCCAAAGCAGGGAGACCCACAGACGGCAGGAACAAAAATAAAATTCATAATGAGAACCCGGAGCTGCAGCTTTGGCTGGGCGGACAGTGGGCACAAGGCCTGAATAGGGCTGGAGCCGATACTGAAGATTCAGTGCCCTCATGGGGATGGGGTAGGTACCCAAGGCCTCCATGGGGACAGGAAGTGAAACTATGGACTTCTTAATAATGCAGGACCCACGCAGGGACAAAGCCACCTTGAAAATGAGACTTGATGATTCTTTCTACCTATCCCAGAAAGAGCAATTGAGGTTCTATGCAGCCACGGTCTGCATGTGAATCTCTGCAGGACATGAGTTCAGTACAGTCCAGGAAAGCTGAAGTCCTGCAGCACCAGCAATGTCATGTGCAAACCCCTTTTTGGGTCACCCAAACAGAAATCCCACAGCAGGGCCACTTTGGGTAAGAAGAACTTGCAGCAAAAACATGATAAACCATAAGCAAACTCCTCAGAAGGTGAAGTAATGGAGAAGAACCTCTACCCTCCACCCAAAATACTTTTAAAGAACCAAGCGGTGTTTCCAAATATAACAAAGCAGACATCTGCTGAAAGAAAAAAGCTCAACAGATAGAACACAGCTAAATGAAATGAATAAAGTCTAGATCAAAACAATGTCCATACAGTGTAGTGCACAGATGATGAGATTAAAATAGACTTAAAAATACATAAGGAAAAAAGAAGTTCCAATATGCATGGAAAGAATTCTGGAGGGAAAGGAGGAAGGATACAAGAAAGATGGTTGCTTTGAGTAGAGAGAGCGTAAATAAGAATTTCTCTGGATTTAACACAGAGTTCTCTCAATGAAGAAGTAGAATAGGAGCTACTGAAATAAAAATCCCAACAAATTAAAGGCACTGTGAAAATGCATACATATTTAAAAGTAATCAAGGAGAAAAAAGAGTTTCTGCAAAAGAACAAAAATCAGGTTTGTTACAGTTTGTGTCTGGATGTCCCCCCAAATCCTCATCACTCATGGGCTCAGGCTTCCAGAGTTTATGATCCACCCACGGTCTAACACTGGGATTACGATGTGAGTGCTACACCCGCCCTGGGGCGGGTAGTTTTGCATAGGTAAGGGAGAAAAAGAGGATGCTTGCCACTGCTCCTCCTTTTTGCTCTTGCTGCTTTTACTATCTTCACCACCATGAACGATTGCCCTCTGCCATGTACCACTCTGCCTTGGAGCCAGCCAAGTATGGACTGAAACCTCCACAGACTGTGAGCTAAATAAACCTTTTCTTCCTTCATTTTGGGCATCAGGTATTTTGACCCAGCAATGAGAGAAAAGTAACCAAGACAAGATTGTATACAGAATTATGATGAGCAACAACAGAGGACATTCAGCAAATCAGGAGGGGCTGAGCATGGTTCCAAGCCCAGAGTCAACCTGTGTGTGTGTGTGTGTGTGTGTGTGTGTGTGTGTGTGTGTGTCCAGGATGGAGACAGCACATGGGGCTGAGTCCCACAGGCCACACTTGAGAGAAGAGAAAGGGCTGAGCTCAAATAGAGATTCCGCTCTCCACTCTGCTGAAGAGGGTCATCAGCTACTTGGGCCGCCTTCCCTCCGTTTGTAACGTAGGGGTGTGATCTTCTACCCAGTGAAGCTGTACCTACTCAGCTGTGGGCTGTATCTACTCTACTTTGTGAAGTAGAAAAGGCAAGACCCGAGAGCACTTTATAACCTTAGAGCAGAGTGCCTGCCCTTAACAGATCCACAGGGCCACCACCTATACCCACTACCTGGCCTTAACTTGCTATAGAGTGTCCACCAGGTGTGAGTATGCTCTTTAGTTTACTTTGCTTGGACCTGTCTGTAGGTATGAGGAAGGTGGTAGCAAATCCACACTGCAGGCAGAGCTTATCACTCCAACAACAGGATGCAGCTCCACCAGCTCTGGCCTGGGAGAGTCCAGGGTGTCTCTTACAGGGAAACGGCCGGCTGCTCCTGGGGATCACACTCCACATAGCCCGTTTCCTTCCAGGTGTCATGGCATATCAATTGTGAACATCAGGGCAGTGGTTTCATGGTAAGGGCCCTGAAGAGAAACACGTCAAATAGAGCATTATACAATTAAGTTGCACCGGGTCACAAAGCACCAGGAAACAACAAACAAAACACCAACCCACAGCTTCCTGAGTACTCTTGCTCCTCAGAAGATGCGTACAGGTCCTTGATGGCCTGATGTCAGCTACAGTGCACCAGAGCTGAGATCCAGGACACCAGGGAGGAGGTATGCATGTTTTCTGTCTCCAGGGAGCTGCCTTGAATGACCAAGAGGTGTTTGGCAAGACTTCTACTGGAATCGTGTCCAACTGTTTCCAGAAGATAGATGCAGTCTTTTGTCCACCAAGCTTGCTGTGATCTGTGTACGAGGTTGTTAATTTCATGCACCAGTATTGTTTTGTTGGAATCAGTGACACCAGAAAATGCAGGTTGGCAGGCAGAAACTGAGCAATGGCCTGGCAGTGTGTATCTTTCTGCATCCAGGAACTGTGTGATGGGAAAAGGCAGTCTGCAGTGAGCTGTACCATCTGTAAGTGCTTTTCACTGCATAGACACCAGAGGTCTGTGAGCCCCAGGGCATGGACTAACCCATTCTGTCAGGAGCCAGAACACACAGCAGAGGCAAGGAGAAGTCAAATGAGTGTGCAAGCAAAGCTTCATTTGTATTTACAGGCACTCTCCATAGCTTGCATTACTGCCTGAGCATTACCTCCTGTCAGAAGAGCAGTGCCATTAGATTCTTATAGGAGAACAAATCCTACTGTAAACTGCAAATGCCAGGGATCTAGGTTGTGCACATCTTATGAAACTCTAGTCCCTGATGATCTTAGGAGGAGCTGAGGCAGTGATGCTAGCACTAGGGAGCAGCTGCAAATACAGACAAACATGAGCAGGGAGGCTTGACTGCAGAGACCATAATAAATCAGTTGCTTGAAGACTCCTATCAAAATCCTGTTGGTGACTGGCAGGTGACAATTAATGCAAGCCTGCTTGCATCTGTGGCAGGCTTCCTGGGAACAAGTGTGCTGAGGAACTGCAATTGTACAGCTGCATCTGGTGCCAGGCTTTAAGTCAGAATCTGACAAGTTACTTTGCGTGTTATTTCATCTAGTTTATTTAGGTGCTTAGGTGTATTAAGTTTTAGGTGTAGGTATTTTATTTAGTTTGCATGTTATTGCTTATCATTGTACTTACTGCTTCCATCTGCTCCTCTTTCCCACACTACATGCACTTGTCTCAGTCACAGGTTTGGAAGGCTAGAGGCTAACCCTAGTCAAAATGAGTAAAAAGAAAATATCAGCTGGGGATTTAGTTTTGCAGCACAGCGCCTGCCTGGCAAACGTGAGGTCATGAGTTTGATTCCTGGTACTGGAAAAAAAAAAACAAGAAAAAAAAAAAAACAAAAAAACCTCAAAAAGTAAATATCACCAGAGAACTTCTTTAGAAAGAGGGAAAGACCCAATGATGAGACACCATTAGGCTTTAAGATGCCAACAAAAAGAAAACTGCGTGGAAAAGAAAATAGCAAGAGGTCATTTTAAATTGCAAAGGTGATTCATATTTTCCAAGGTCATTGTGTATCATATGTGGCCATTGTCTATCTAAGGAAGTTAGGACACCTTCAGAGCTGCTTTGCCACATGGAAACCAAGAGTTTTTTTCAGTGAACTCAAAGAGCAGAAGCAATTATCAGAGGCCATCACTTCATCAGATATGCCTGCACTGAGAGCATCATTCTTAGTGGCTCACTTTATTGCTAAATCTAAGAAGCCCTCGGCTGTTGGTGAAGCGTTGGTCCTGCCTGCTGATGAGGACACTGGTCCTGAAGTTTTAGTCAGTGCTGCAGTTTAAAAGAAGCCATGTGTTCCTCTTTCAGATAGCACCATAACTAGACAAATGATGAAATACAGAGGATACTGAGGCCCAGCTGTTAGAGAAGAGCAGGTTGACAACAAGACAGCATTTCTTGTTTCTGTGTGCTATACTTTTCAGGAGGATGCACACAAGGAGGATAGTATATTTGTGTATCTGTTGCCAGCCAACACCACAGTTGCAGTTATTCAAGTCTTTGAATGATTGCATCATCAGGAAAACTGAATTGTGTCTGTATACACATGGACAGACTGGCTGCCAAGACTGGACAGCTGTCTGATTTCACTTCTCAGGTCCAAAGTTCACTTCTGAATGTGACCCTACACATTGTGTCACTCATAGAGAAATGCTGGTCGGCTGAAAAATGTCACACAAGCTTAATGTTTTGCAGGATGTGATTGAAACTGTCAATCAGACTAAGGTGCACACCCTTAACGCACATCTGTTCACACAGCTCTGTAGGAGATGGACACGGAGCACATAGTCTGCTCTTATACATAGTAGTAAGATGGCTGTCTAAAGGTAGATTACTGGTCACAGCATTTGAGTTATGAGGTCCACTCCATTCTTTTAGAAAAACGGATACCATTTGCAGTACATTTCAATGGCACATAAAGGGTTGCAAAACTTGCTTGTTCTTGTGATGTATTCAACCTTCTCCACCTGTCACTTCAGAGCAGAATGACAGCCATGTTTTAGTCTACAGGAAAAGTATGTGCATCCACAGCCAAAGACATGAGCAAGCATTAGGATTCTTGACATGTTTCGAGCATCAGCAGTGATTCTGAAGGAGAGTGAGTCAGGACCTTCTTTCTCCCACCTGGCGAATGATCAGCTCTCTCAACTGTAAAGAGTTTAAGCGACTTCTGGGAAGATGGCAGAGTGGTGAGCAGCAGAAGAAGAGCCTCTCTGAGATTTGGTGTCTTTACACTGGACCACAGCAATAGGAGGAAGAGAAGAAAGAGGGAAGTGGGTCCCTGGAATCTAGAAAAGATCTGAAGCAAGAACTGAAGCCCACAGGGAGAATGAAGAGAGAAACTTCAATGAGCAAGAAGGAGGAGGGAGATGGTACTCACTGCCCGAGCCCAGACTGACTGTGTGGGAGGGGCTGCTCAAACTCACACAGGCCCAGTGACCTCAGGCAAGCCCAGAGGCCCCCATGGTGAAGCACAGCAGGAGAGCTGAGTGGGAGAGTGCAGCTGGCTGCAGTGGCTGGTGGTGAGTTGTTCCCCGTGGGATTGCCCAGAAGAGAGGTGACTGGCTGGGGGCCATTGTGGAGAAAGTATACCTGAGCTCAGGACTCAGAGTGGCTGCTGGGCCCACCTACTGGCTCCCAGCCTAGTTCAAGGAGTTGCAGGAGTTGCAGGGACTGGAGGTCAGCCTGAACTTCAGAGGAAAGAGGGGGGCAGGCTCACTGGGATTATCCACGACCTCACTGGAGCTGCTGCTGGCTTGCTGGGATGATTGACATGGATCTGGACTCTGTTTGTCCAAGGTGTCTACCAGTGGCAGAAGAGCTACACCTTCAACTGGGGTTTTCTTCTCTTCCTTCTCCTCCTTCTCCTCCTTCTTCTCCTTTTCTCCTTTTTTCTTTATTTTCTTTCTCTCTTGTTTTTTATGGTTTGTTTGTTTGCTTTTTGTTTTCTTCACTGTTTTCATATGAGTATGAACATGGTTTCTAGTTTTGTTATTCTGTTCTATTTTTGTTTCTGGTTCTTCCTTTTCTTTTTCCTTCCTGTCTTCTGTACCAGTTTCCCAAAGTTTGCTTGATTTTTGTTGTCCTCTAGCCTTGCTTTTAATCTCTTCCTTTTTTTCTGTTTCTCTATATTTCCCCCTAAATCCTTTTAAATTTTCTCCCATGAGGATAAAATTGCCATATTGAGGGCTTATTTACTGTATTCAATTTTCTGGTTCAGTTTAGATTTTGTTATATAACTACAAATCTAGTTCACATGGGTAAAGGTGGCAAATTAATAGTTACCTCAGCTTGTCATTTTCTAGGCTGTTTGATGCTACTGCTATTGCTGATTGTGTCACATTAGCCAAAGTGACATAATCGTTCTAACCAACTGTCTTCCTGATATACTAAGACTGAGATTGTTTAAGGGTAATACAAGATACAATAAGCCAGTGCTGAAGAGCCAGGGACTGGGCCAAGTAGGCAGCAACTTCTCATCCCCAGTAAACTGAGGAGGTAAGATCCTGCAACAGACTCAAAACCTAAAAGCCAGCTATACTTGGAAAACATCTCTGAGTAGTTATTTCCTAAGAGTTCTAAATGCTAGCAATAAAGTTACTTACCACAGGCAATTTATAAGCACAAACCCAGGAATTAAACTAAAAAAATACAAAATGAGAAGACACTTAAACAAAAATGCAACCCCAGATGTGCAGCTCACCAAAGGCAAACCCAGGGGCAATGAAGTGGGACAGTCCAAAAGCCACTAACTTGGACTCTCTGAAGTGGTAACAACAAAGCAGACAGTAAGGCTCTAGAAAAAATCAAATCAGGAGTAATTTCTCAGATAACTACAGAGATGGTGACCACAGTGAAAGACATGGTTAGTAACTCTAGCAGACACAGATTTTTAAAAATAGAAGCACTTAGGAAAATGGTAGAAACCATGTAGGCCCAACATAGGAAAGAAATGGAATCAATAAAACAGATTCAAACAGATATCCAGGCAATTTAAAGTTCCATTTAAAGTATGTGCAGCAGAATGAGCCAATGTGAAGACAGAATCTCAGATATAGAAGACAGGATTGCAGTTAGCAGTCATGAAAAGAAAGATTTCTTAAAAATAGTAAGGGACCATGAGAAATCAACTCAGAAGCTGCTAGATGATGCAAAGAATAACATAAGATCAATTAGAGTCAGTGAAAAAGCAGGAGATAGCACAAATGACATAAAATAAAAACCTACTCACAGATGCCATGGCAGAAAACTTCCCTAGCAAGGAAAAAGGATTTGACATACAGATAAGTGAGGAATACAGAACTCCAATTTGCCGTGATAAAAAATCTATCCCAAGGCATATAATACCAAGATTCCAGAAATTCAATTCAAAAATAGAATATTAAAACCTATTCAAGAAAAGAAACAAATCACCTACAAAGGAAAAACTATCACAATCATAGCAAACTTCTCAACACAAACCCTCAAGTCAAGGAGAGCCTGAAGTATTTCAAGCACTAAAAGAAAACAACCTCCAACCCAGATGCAGACATAACTACAAACAGTCAGCCACCTTATCTTTGACAAAGGGGCCAAACATGTTCACTGGAAGAAAGATAGGCTCTTTAATAAATGGTGCTGGAAAAACTGGCTCTCTGTATGCTGAAGACTAAAACTAGATCCATGTCTATCACCATGCACTAAAGTCCAAATGGAGCAGAGATCTAAATATTAAAACAGAAACAATAAATCTGCTGGAAGGTAGAATAGGCAGAACTCTTGAAGACATAGGTGTAGGCAGAGATTTAAAAACAAAACCCTGATCACACAGGAAACAAATTGCACAGTTAATAACTGGGATCTCATCCTATTAAAATGCTTTTGCATAGCAAAAAAACCACCAATAGAGTGATGAGACAACACACAGTATGGGAAAATTTTTTTGCCAGTTGTTCCTCAGACAAAGGACTAATATCTAGAACATATAAAGAATTTCAATAATCAGATCCTCCAAATTTAAAGACCCAACCCAAAAATGGTCATCTGAAATAAATAGACACTGCTAAGATGAGGAAGTAGAAATGGCAAGTAAATACATGAAAAAATGTTCAACATCATTGGTCACTGGAGAAATGCAAATTAAAACAATGCTGAGATTCTGTCTCACCCTAGAAAGAATGGCTATTATTGAGAAATCAACTAATAAGAAATGCTGGAGGGGCTGTGGGGAAAAAAGAGCCTTTCTTCACCTTTGGTGCGAGTGTAGACTGGTGCAACCACTGTGGAAATCATTGTGGAGACTCCTCAGAAAACTAGGATTCGAGGTTCCATTTGACCCAGATATTCTTTTTCTTGGTATCTTCCCAAAAGAATTAAAAGCATCATACCACAGTGATATACACACAACCATGTTTATAGCAGCACAGTTTGTAATAGCTAAATCTTGGAAACAGCCTAAATGCCCATGAACTGACTAAAGAAGATGTTGTGTTATTTATACAATGGAGTGCTATTCTGCCATAAAGAAGGAGAAGTTCGAGACTTTTCTAGCTAAATAGATGTACCTTGAGGCCATACTCTTATGGGACATAAATCAGACACACACATAAATACCACACTGTTTCTCTGGTGTAAGAAACCAAAATTGTATATAAAATGTGTAATAGATATTGTGAAATGGGAAGAAAATATTCAAATAGGAAGGGGAACTAGGGAGGGGCGAGGGAGAAAGGAAGGAAATGCAAGGAAAAAAATGATGAGGAAAGAAGGAAAAAATGGAAACAAAGCTTTTGCAAATAAGGAAGGGAAGAGGAGTTGATGGGAGGGGACAGGAATGGGAAAAAAGAATCAAGTTATATCATGTACAGGTACAAATTCCCTATGATGAATGTGATCATTATGTACACATAAAAAGTACCAATAAATTTAATTAATAAAAAAGAGAGTTCAAGCATTACTTCCCAACAAAAAACACCTCAGCACTGGGAAGGAACAACTCTGAGAGTCATTTGTAAATAAGCCAGGTAAACTGACTGCTTGTGGTAGAAGAGAATCAACAACTTGAGATCACAAATCACTTAAAAGTACGTTTCAGACTTCAAATCTCCATATGTTCTGCATTAACAGCAAAGTGGAACATCCTGAGATTGCCACAAAAGCACTGAAAAGCTGCTTTCATTCCCAACAACCTTTCTGTGTGAAGCAGGGACAGCAACCAAAACAAGATTATGGGGTGGGATGGACATCAGCAGCACACTTGCAGTGTCACTGCCTCCCATCACAGGCAGAAAGGATTACCTAGTATCAGGAAACCAAGCTGAGGGCTCCCCCTTGTCTTACATTATGTTGGACTGTATAATTATTTATTACATATTACAGAGTAGTAATAATAATAGAAATAAAATGCACGATAAGTGTAACTTCCTTGAATCATCAAAAGCTCTCTCTCCCCACCATCCATGGGAAAACTGTCTTCCACAAAACTGATCCCTGGTGTCAAAAAGGTCAGGAGCCACTGATTTTTGCAACAAATCTCAGTGTCAGACTATTTCAACCAGTAATTGTTTCACTTTCTGAAGTGGTTTTTATCATATGAAGCACTGACTTCATTATGTATAAAAATCAGGACTTGAAGTGCACTTGTGAAATGCAAGTGTAGTTTCATTATTAATAACACTATTGGCCTGCAATTTGCTTTTGATTTTGGTAAACAAACATCTCATTGTTTTAAGAGATATCTAAATGGAAAGCATTTACTGAATTTGTTATTTTTTCTTAACTATTTTCTAAGGATGGAACTGTATCTCCAAAAAAGTAGTCTTCATGCCCAGGACATCTGTGTGTGGCTTTGTCTGGAGTTGGAGCTGGTATGGAGCTGATGGGGTTAAAAAGAGGTCCTCAGGGTGGAACTTGGTCCACTCTGGCTGCTGTCCTTACCATCAGAGAAACTGGAACTTAGCGATTTGCCAAGCTCGCGTGACAATGACAGCAGGGATGGGTGAAGGTACTGCTACCCGTGCACCAGCTCCAAGGGTGGCCAGCAACTGTGGCAAGCCAGGAGTGCGTGGGGATGAGTGCTCCCGATGGCTTAGAGGCCGCTGTCTGAGCATGGATTCCTGGCCCCCGGAGCCCAGAGAGGAGACATTTTTCACTTTAGCCACTCAGTCTGTGCTCTGTTATTAACACAGCCTTGCAGAGGGAAGTGCTGCTCCAGCTGAAGGGTAGGGTGGGGTTGTGAGACACCGTAGCCATGTTTCTATGGCCCTGTCTCTGGTCATCTCTGGGCTGCTGTCTCTGTCTGCCTCTGTCTCTGTCTGCCTCTGCCTGTGTCTCTGTCTGTCTCTGTCTCTGTCGTCACTGCGCCCTCCCCTGTGGGACCTGTTCCTCTGCCTGGGAAGCCTGACTTCTCCTCTCTCACACTGCACTGGCCTTGATGTGCTCTTGCTCCTGCCCACTTTCTTTCTAGCAGTTTCTCCTTACGAATCAGCGTCACACCAGTCTTTCCCTTCCCACTTCCTCAGAACCTGCATATGCAGGGGACAGGAAGACCCAGGGCACAGCCCTTGAAGGTTTCTCAAAACTGTGTTTTGCCCCTGAACTGTAGTGACAATGTTGGGCACTGACGGTGTGACAGCTGGTGCCGCAGGGATACTCCGTCCGCTTCTCCCAGCACCCAGCTCCTCTGCAGGTACGAGGAGCTCAGGAGGCATGAAGAAAAATGGAACCGTTTTACTTCAGTAGCTTCTGTAATTTGGGTCAAATGTGCTTTTCCTTTCAGTGACTAAAATGAATACCTGATCCTTACAAGCATGAGCTCATTCTGTTCTAAGTGTGAGAGAAGGTACTTTCCTACACAGAGAAATGCCGCAACAGTCCCTCGGCTGCGGAGCCCATTAGGCAGATACGGCAGTAACAGCTCTGCTGGGCTCCTTTGGGGACAGCGCTGTCCTGCTTCTGCTGCCTGCTTTTCCTCAAGAGGCGAACTCAGAGGCAAAGCGGTGGCGGAGTTCTTATCTGCCTCCGCAGCAGGAGGATGGAAAATGAACCTAGAAATATTTTTTTAAAAATCCATTGAACAGTAGAAAACCTTCAGCCAGCACAAGAACCATGGGCATGTTTGGGAAAATCTTAGGTAGTTTACGATGTTAGTGCTAGGCAGAAAGTGAGACCGTAGCAGGCTGGAGACAGCAGCTGGGGCTGCGAAACACAAAGATGACATGGTGTTTGTCTTTTTTCTACCATTTTCTTAACCATTAGCCATGCAAAAAAATCCACACCAGTTTGTGGATTCAAACTTTCACCCTGCAGAGGGCGATCTCTGTGTACGCCACTGAGGTCCAGGGCTGTACGGAGAGTCCAGACCACACTGGGAAGCCTCAAGTCTCAAACTAACGCAATGGAAACCACCCACCCAGGGAGTAGACTGGAGCCTTCTTCCTTTTGAGGTTGGTCAACACAGCCCTCCCTCCTTGACCTCAGGGAAGGAAAGGCTATGCCTTGAAGATGCAGTTAATCCTGTCGATGTAGCCACTGACCTTATTCAGCACAGCGCCATCTTGGCGCCTTAACTCTGGAAGGTGGATTCTTTCTGTCTTGCTCTGAAAATTTACATTTTGCAGCAAACTCTACCCATACCCTACATAATGTCCTAAGCGTCTTGTCTAGAACTTTTCGTCAAAGACACTGCACCCAGCCAGGTGTGCTGCCAGCTCCTCACAGCATTAGGACATTTTGGTCAGGATCTGGCTCATTATTGGAATTAGTGGCCTTCAATAAATGATCTAACTGGCTTGTGTAGGGGGCAAACCGGAAACTCAGAGGGCTTCCAGGACTCTTTCAAGGTCAAACCAGAAAGCAGCAAGTGTGGGCGCCACCCCCACCCTCCTGGGGTCTAGGATCTGCGTCTGGAGAAGAAAGGGTAAGGCAGGGCACAGACTCAGGAAGGGGCTTGGAGCAGCTGGGAGGGGCTGGTGACAGTGAGAGGGAGGATGGTGGAGCACAGGACAACCAGGAAGGAGTGGGAGATGAGACAGGGCCAGCCGGAAGTCCGCCCCCTACCCTCACTTCATACGGGCTTCAGTTACTTTCCAAATTGCATAATACTTTTAGATTCATCAGTACCAAATAGAAATTGTAACACCTATAATTCAAGTGTGGTTATAAAACAGTGCATCAGGTTACAAAATGTCCTGCCCTGAAACACATGCCCACCCCTGCCCTGGGTCTAGGAGTCCGTCTGAACAGTCTCTGGGATCCATCCAGAGCCCAGGAAAGGCCCAGTGCCACGCAGATCTTGGTCTCACCCAGATCACATTGGGCATCTGTGGGAAACTCGCAGACCTGCCTCATGTAGTGCCACTGGTCAGTATCTTACTATGGACAGTTCAAGTTCAATGTTGTGGGCGGATTAGTTTTAAGATACTTAAAGCTGGACATTAGATGTGTCCATTAAAGATAGAAATGAACGGAAAAGACTAAATGTCAAAGAATCAGAGAGGCAGGAGCCACTGGAGGAATTCACAAACAGCATCTGGCCATAGGTGACCTTGGGGGAAAGGACAGTTACTGCCACCAGCTAAGACTTGATTACAATTTGTCCCTTGAAACTGATGTTGAAATCTGATCCCGTGACTGAGGCACTGAGAAGAGGGATTGGGTAGGACCTTTAAGAGATCGCTAGCCCCGGTACCAAAAAAAAAAAAAAAACAAGAGATCTCCTGAGTGCTGCTCTCATGGGTGAGTCAATCCATTTATGTAACTGGTGAGTTTACCCCAGGGTGGGCTGCTGGAAACCGGCTTGGCCAGGTCCCTCCTACAGCCTATCTTCTACCAAGTAGTACCCTGGGCCACCTCGGGCCCTTCCAGCAGGAAGCCACCAGCAGTGCAGCCCCTCAGCCCTGGACCAGACCCGCAGGCCACAGCAAACCTCTTCCCAGTCTGTGCTATCCTGTTATTAGCGATAGGAAATGCACTGAGACCGGACCTAAGGGAAACTGACTGTCCAGCATGGGGTGTGGACCCCGCCCCCATAGGACCCGTCTTGCAGTTTTGGGAATGGCACAGCTCACAGACATGTAAGACGGGGTGACTTCAATTCAGGTGGCATGGACACTTGCGATACTAACACGCTCATCTTCCTGATGCATGACTCCTCCACCCAGGCGGGTCACCTGGCCAAGGGTCCATGCAAACCATGTGACCCCTGGAGCGATCCTTTAGTTTGGGAAGAATCACCCTGACCCACTGCCATGGAAGGTGAGGGTACACATCATCCTTTGTGGGAGGTGTCCTACGTGCCGGAAGCCACAGTGTGTGCAGTTTCTCCTCTGCTTGCATGCGGACTGCCAGCAGGCCGAGGACTCCTGACATGATGCAACTAGGATGGATTAACTCTTAAACTGCTCTCAGAGGTTTCATGACAACATATAATCACCGTACGAGACACACTTGTGAGCAATGCTGCCTGTCCCGCTAGCAGAATCATTTGCATGTACGACTGGGCCCAGGGTTAAGCAGCAGGCTCTTCACTGCTGTTCAAGTCGAGCTTCTCCTGTGCAAACGCGGCCACACACTCCCCAGGCGCTGTTTCATGTGTGCTGACTCCCTGGGTGCAGCCAGGGCGTCGCCTCATTCCTGGTCTGCACAGGACAGCAGTTACAGGCAGAAGCCCCATCTCTGGCCATGTGACTCTTTGGGTCCCTCATTTAGCCACACATCAGTGGCCTCCAGGGTCCAAAGGGGACACATGACATTTAAAAAAAAGCCCAAAGATTTGGACCCCTTAGCTGGCCAGAATCAGCCACTGCTGCTCCGACATCGAGCGAGACCAATTCATAATTTGAACAGCACGGTGGTGGAACACAACCTAATTTTTGAAATAAGATCCCATATATTTGGCTTTTGAAAGATTCATGGAAAAGGAAATGTGCTCTCAGGCCCGGGATGGTAGCTTTCATGCACCTGGAATTATTAATAATGCAAAAGGCATCGTTACTCAAGCAAGATGTGGCTGCTCTGCTCTCCCTCTGCCAAGGAAAGCAGGCTGTAACTGGCCTGGGGCTATTCATCTCTCTCCTAACAGGGCACAGTAAACCTGGGCCGGATGTAAATACCAGCATCGGTGCGGGGTGCTGAGGAGTCTGTATATCTGTCACACCTGCTGACAATAACATCGAGCAATTATGAAGGGGACAGGGAAGGCTACTGCTCCTCCCACTGTAGCCCATTCCAGCCCCAAACTTCTCCTGCTGTGGCTTTCGCTGGCACCTGGACACAGGTGTGTCCTTGTTCCGGCACCCGGGGTCAACTTGCTAAATGGGGTGTTGGTTAGGGAATGGGTTCTGCCCCCTGGCCTGTGATGTCCCCCTCCCGTGGTTCCTCTGTAAAGCTGTGTCCTGGTACCTTGGCAGCAGAGTGAGGGTGCTGAGGATGGCTGGGAGGCAGCCGTGCATCTGTCACCATATGTGTGTTTCATGATTGTTCTGTGGGCGGGGATGGAATGTCACAAACATCAGCCTGCTGGCTGACTTGCTATGCTACACCGGCAGTTTCAGACCAGAGCTCCTAAGGTCCAGACCTCCCTTATACTTCTTGTCCCTGCTTCGCTGAGACCTTGGTGTCCCCCATCCTCCCTCAGGCAGCCTTCCTTGCTGTCTTTCCTGCTCCTTCATCTTCCGGTTGGAGCATGTACCCCCCCCCCCACATGCACATATTACGGATGTGCTCACTTATAAAAGGTCTCTTCCCAGTGGGCAGAAGGATCTGAGGGCGGGGGCTCCTCTGTGTGCCGACTGTAGCATCCTCTGTGTCCACAGAAGCACCCAGCACCTGTTGGGGCTGAGCCAACTTCCACGGGATACACGAGCACGTCCTGAGGGCTCAGGACCCAGGCAGCAGGCCAGCTTTTGGGTTTTCACTGCCGCGTGCTTTAACCCATCTTTCTTTCTGTTTCTTCCAGTCTTCCTTCTCCCCAAGTCAACAAGGAACATTCTAGGCCAGCAGGGACATATGGCACCTGTCCCTGCTATAAATTCTCATTGACCTGTCTTCCTTGGGGTCCACAGTGGAAGAAAAGGGGCTGGGGATTTAGCTCAGCGACACAGCGCCTGCCTGGCAAGCACAAGGTCGTGAGTTCAGTTCCCGGTACCGGAAAAACAAGACAAAACAAACAAACAAACAAACAAAAAAAAGTGGAAGAAAAGATGAGTCACCAGGTCTGTGGGCCCCTCAGCAGTAGGCCTGGCACCTGGTGTTTGTGCCTACTGTGGCCTGGGTCCGTCTTTGCACTTGGGCCCTTTACAGTGGCAGGCCCACCTGCGGTCTTCCAGGACCTCTGGGAACCAGCAGAGGCTCAGCCTGGGAACTGGGGTCCCCACACCCATTTCCTGACCTTTAGGGGCACGGTCTGTGGTCTGCATGCGACCTGAGCACATGGGCTGGTCCGACACCCCTTGAATGGACCACTGTGTCCCACGATTGGCCCGAGGGCTTCTATTCCTGGCAGGTGGCCTTTGTTCCCTGATGCAGCTGCCAGAGCCTGCAGCTGGTGGATTTGGCAGCTGTGGCCCCCTTTGCAGAGCAGAGCCAAGGCTGTGTGTATCTGGGGAGTGGGGACGTTACTGAAAAGGGTTTCACTCCCAGCAGGCAGCAGGGCAGATGCCACCAAGCGAAATTGAAGGAGCTGTGCACCCTTCACCCCCTCCTCTCCCTCCAGGCTCCTAATTATCTCCCTCTTTCCCAAAGAGAAGCCCCCCGGGAAACAACGACAGTGGGGGGTTCCTCTGATCACCATCACTGTCAGCATCTATCAGTTGTCTTCCATACTGTCAGCACCGAAATCAGCAGGGCTGTGCTCCTCCTCCTGCTCCTCCTGCTCCTCCTCCTCCTGCTCCTCCTCCTCCTCCTGATCCTCCTCCTCCACCTGCTCCTCCTCCTCCACCTGCTCCTCCTGCTCCTCCTCCTCACTGCACTTTCTTCTGCATCTTTGTGCACATCACCCTCCTGAGGCCACCACCATGATCTGTCACCATGATGAGGACTGAGCCCACGATCAGCTCAGCCTTAACCCACTTCTTGCAAAGCACCTTTCCTGTGCAACCCCCCCCACCACCAGTTTAAAACTTCCTGCAGGCATGCGTTATGGAGCTGAGGGAAGCCAGCTGCCCTCCAGCTCCTAGCCACTGGCCTCTGCCCTCCTGGGTCTCTGTGGCATGGTCTTTGCATCACTGCCCTACACCTCACTGCCAAAAGCAACCAAGGTGCTCAAAGGAGGGCACAGCCATTCACATTTCCCTTTGCTCCCTGGTCTCGGCTTGCTTCCTTCTCTGCTGAGCCCCAGGACCAGCAGCCTTGCTGCTGTGCAAGGGAAGACACTGACCACTGCCACTTCATCTATTGTCCTGGCCGGAGACTGTGCAGTCAGTGAGCACATGTTCACAGAATCGGGCTTTTGGCTTGAGTAACAAGATGGTGTCTGCCCTGCTAGTTACATATTTGCTAGCCTTAGCTCTTCCATTTCAAATGCAAACACAGCACAGCACATACGTTTGTTTTGAGGAAATCCGAATGGTGTGATAGTGAGACATTTGAGGGACAACCGAAAGTGATGTTCAAGCTCTGAAGAGAACTGATGGCCTGAGAGACGACTTCAGGAAAGATAAGGAGCAATGTTTGGTGATAAGAGGCAGGTGTGGGTTTCTGCGTCCATTCTGCAGTCTCCACCTTGGGCGCTAGCTTTGAATTTGAAGGCTGTGACATTCCACGGGGCGATCGGATCATTCTGCAGAAAAACTGACACCTTAGGCACCACTGCAGATCTCCTGGGTAGTCTTATATGTCTTATTTCAGTGAGTGACTGATGAGAGCAGGTAAGCAGGAGAGGGTTTGGAACATGACCCTCCCTGGCCTTGTCCCTTGTACCTCCACCCCAGCCCATGGACAGGAGCCCCAGAAGCTCAGTGTACATGAGATCAGATGACTGGATAGGGAGAGGTTTACAGGAAGAATGAAAGTGCACATCCCCTGTTCCTCATTAGGCAGAACCAATATAGTAAAAATGGCCATATTGCCAAAATTGATACCTAGATTTAATGCTGTCTCAAGCAAAATATCATCAGCATTCTTCATGGAACTAGAAAAATCAATCCTAAATTTTATGTAGAACAAGAAGAGACCCAGAACAGCCAAATCAAACCTGGGCAACAAGAGAAAAACAAGAGACATCACAATCTCATCTTGAAGTACTATTACAAAGCTATAGTGATAAAAACAGCATGGTACTGGCACAAAAACAGATATACAGATCAGTAGGACAGAATCAAGGATAAAAAAACAATCTTAAGCACATTCAGCCATCTGACATTGACGCAGTGGGCAATAACATCTGCTGGAGAAAACATAGCCTCTTTAACAAATGGTGCTGGGAAAACTGGCTCTCCACATGCAGAAGAGTAAATCTTAATCCACATCTCCTACCCTGTACCTAAATCAAATCAAAATGCATCAAAGACCTAAATACAAAAACAGAAACACTGAATCTGTTGTTAGATAAAACAGACAAAAACACTTGAAGATATCAGAATAGGCAGGGACTTTCTGAACAGAACCCCAATTGCACAAGAAATAACAGTAAGAATAAAAAATGGTATTATATTGAATTAAAAAGCTTCCACACAGTGAAGGAATCAACTAATAGAGCAAAGAGACAAACTATAGATTGGAAAAACCATTTGCCTACCAACAGAGGACTAATATCTAGAATATATTAAAAAAACTCAAAAACTTACAGCCCCCAAAATAAAAGACTCAGTCAAAAAATGGACAATTGAAATGAACAGATTCTTATATGATATCAATCAACATCAATAGCTGATAAGAACATACCACTCAACCCTATAACTCTGCCACTCAGTGGAAATAACAACACAAAACTTAAACAAGCAAATGAGCAAAGACCCAGCAAGCCTAGGAATGAACACACCCAGGTAAAAAGAAAGCTGTGGACAAGGTGATTTCCATAGACCGCTCCAGTGCCTGTGGACCAATGACTTAGAGAGACAGATGCCTCTATGGCAGTCACCAGTGGAGAACACGTTTACCTGCCAAGCCACCAGGTAACTGCACGCACATCAGAACTCACATGCAAGGAACGCAAGGAGCCCTTGCTGGCTTCCGGTACAAAGAGAGAGGCTGCAAGATAGTTTCAAAGTCATAATTAAATGTTGATTTGATTTATAAAAACCAATTCTCAATTTAATTCTGTGAAGCCACTGGATATTTGATTTCAAGAGAAGGGCTAGCTCTTTTATCTCGCTGAAAATTATAAAAACATGGGTACTCTGGGAAGTTAAGTACAACCTGCTGCTGAGGTCCTAGAATCAGCCATAAGCCAATAAAGAAGGCAAGAAAAATCTCAGTAATGAAAAGCGTGGAATAAGGCTGTTTTGCACTGAATAGCCAAGCAAGAAATCTGAGGTCACCTGAGATTTCAGGTGTGTATCATCTTCTGCCAGAATTTATATGAAGCCAGCCACACTGCCTCTCAGGGAGTCGGGAAGGAATCTCTTTGCTATGATTAGGAATTAAAGTATTCACAGGGTCTGCTACCAGCATCTCTTAGAACACCGTTCCGTGAAGGGCTCCTCTCTCCCGGGCAGGGACGCTCTGGGGCACCACCCTGTATGGGGCGGCCTGAGGAGGGGTTCCTCTGGGTTCAGTGAGGTCACGTCCCTCCACGAGTGCTATCTTCCTCTGCCTATGGCCGTGGTTGGAGCAGCATGGCTCCCTCGGTTGTCCTCGGACCTGGGACCTGCCTGCAGCTGCTCTCCATCACCATCAGGGTGAGAGATATGCCTGAGGTACTTGGAAGTAACCTACGGCGGCCAAAGCCTGGACCAAAGCCAGGCCCCACTGAGTACACACCCAAGCTGACGAGCATCACCCCAGGCTCTGCCCTCGTCGGGCTTCAGCCCAGCGCTATCAGCAACCTTGTCTCCGTCCTGCTTCCGGGCTTGGACTAGCTCCTCACCGAGAATATGAGACAGATGTGCCTGCAGGTGCAAGCAGGCATCTTGTGTCTGTGGGGTGTTGGGACTCAACCCCACAAGGCTGCCAAGAAAGGGACTGGTGATATCGTGGGAAAGTGGCCCTGTGCAGTGAGTCTACTGTGCTGACTTTGCCCCTGCTGAGCCACATGGCCTCGGAGGAATCAACTTTTCTCTGCCCCCGACCTTCATCTACACGGCGAAGTGGGGTTAGGCACACTTTCGAAGGGGCTACTTCGCTCCATGGTCTAGGATGCTGTCTCTGAAGGGCACAGGAGGTTGGGGACTGAGAGATCACAACTACTATGGCTCCAGGGCTGGCGTGAGACTCACACCGGCCTCCAGGCACAGGCAGGATGGTTGGAATGCACGAGGGTGCTGCTCAGACCATCCTTAGGCAGCACTGTGGGGCAGCGTGAGGGATGGTCAGGAAGGGAGAGCTGGGGGACAGCAGCAGCATCAGTCCTGCAAGAGGAGCGAGGGTCCAGACCGAGGCAAAGACTGGACAGGAAGAGAAGGAAGGGTGCCCTTGGTCCCTGGGCAAAGCGTCTATGTTGGCCGGGTTCAGAAACAGGGGAGCCATGCACGGCCTTGCTCAGACCAGATCAGTAAGTTGACGGTCTGTGGTTTCTGGTCTGAGATCCTGAGATGAGGCAGGACTGACCTGAGCAGAGGAGGCGAGGGTGCGCCGCAGAACTTCAATAAAGATGCACCAGGTGCTACCAGAGTCAAGATCTCAACCACCCCCTGGGCCCTTCTGTGATTAGATAAAGGCTGTGGGTCAGCAAGGATGTCGAGAATCATTTCCCTTTCTCTGTTCTTGTTCCTGGGACATTTATTTATTCTTTTGTGTCTGCAACAAGGATCAAGGAACAAAAAACAAGGCAGAGTTCTCACTCAGGAGGTCACAGCTGGGATGAGAAGACAGCACAAGGAACACTGAGTTTGATGCCCAAGTCTCCATGGAGGTATTTGCTCATAAAGGAATTGACTTTCTGTGATAGGGGCCCCAGCCGGGCAAGTCATGCACGATACATTCTTGTGGGCAGCAGCTCAGCTGTGCACTCACTCTCCCAGCCCGGTGTATCTGGGCGTCAGGCACATAGTGCAGGCTGATGTCACTGCTGGGCTGAGGGCAGTAGCTGTGGGAGCAGCAGGGGCCGTGTCTGTGACTCCACTTGAGGTCCCCAGCGGGCTTCTCCCTTTTGTCCAAGTGGCCGGGACCAGATTGGGGGCTGCAACACTGAGATAGTGAGTGTGCCTGCGGCCAGAAGTGGATTGTCACCAAGGTTGGCGAGGGAGCCTGGCATCCTGAGAAACCCAGGTCTTTCACCTGATGCTCTGCCCTGCCTTCCCCCAGGCACTACTTGGTGGCATCTAGGGTCAGCCCCAAACTCATTGGCTCTGCCTTCACCTGGTGATCTGCCAGCCTCAACCTGGTTTCCCCTTGAGCCTTAGCCTGTGGCTCTTGCCTCTTCCTGTCCCCCTCCACCAGCTTCTGCCCAGTTCCCTGACAAGGAAGAGCGCCAGTGACGGGCATCTGCAAGAAGAAGGAGAAATTCGTCCAGAGTGAGAGCCAGGAGGAAATGGACTAAATATAATGAATGAGCAGTTTTATCTGTGTGTGTAAGAGAGAGAGGGCGAGAGACAGTGAGAGAGAGAGAGAGAGCGAGAGAGAGAGAGAGAGAGAGAGAGAGAGAGAGAGGGCAAGAGAGAGACAGAGAGAGAGAGAGATGGGGGGGAGCACACACATGTTACCCACCACTCAACCCAACTCTGTCAAAGAACCAGGAGACTCTGCCACCCAGAACCGTGGGCTCCACTAATTTGGGAAACTCGGGGTTGAACAAGGGGTATATTCTGGGGACAGTGCCTCCTCTCCCCACCAAAGCTTCGGTTCTAGCATTTCTTGTATTTCTGCCCAAGCCTCCCCGATGTCCTGCTGATCACCTGCCCTCCCCTGTGTGCTCCTATCATTGTCACAGGGGCATCCTCGTGGGTTAGAAATCCTCCGCATGTTCTGCTCCTGCTCTCCTAACCCCATGGTCAGAAGGATGACGCAGGCACCTGGGAAGGTGTTGGCCTCTGACTGCTCTGAGGAGGCAGGGTAGGTGCCCCGCTGCATTAGGCGCTGACGGGCAACGTTGTTCTTGCGCCTCCACCTAGCAGGACGATGGTCTCACGCACATGCATCCTTCCTGACACAGCAGAGGGCAGTGCTTCCAGAGGAACAGTACCGCCAGCTCCTCCTCGCCTTCTGCTCTCATTGGGAAACATGAATGAGGTGCTCTCTGTGCACACGTACACACACTCACACAGACACGTGCACATGCATACGCACAACCTGCAGACACAAACTGGTGCTGTCACGGTGGCCTCTGCCTAGGAGAAGCACTGGAGGCCCCGGGCGACAGCAATTTAGGAAGCGTCCAAGAAGCTCATCACAGCGCTTATTAATTTCTACAGATTCAACAACTGTGGCCGTGGACTTGGCCCAAATTCCACCACAGCTGCTGCACTGGCAAAACTGCCAAGCCGCAGTCCCACACACTAGCACATGTAGCCCGCGGGATGGCGGCGAAGATGCAATCGGTTGCTCATTTTTAGGTTTTTTGTTGCAATAAATACTCAGGGATAAAGTGACCCAGAAAGGCAGAAAAAACAGACTAACAGAAAATGAAAACGTACAGTTTGCAAAAACTGAAGATTTCCAAGCACTTGCCACAGATATACAGGGAATATCTCAGGGCGTCCAAAGACGTCTCTGTGTCCACTGAAGGCAAAGCTTTGGAAAATTGCCTTCTGGAAAGTCTATCTGTCAGAAGAATGATCATTTTGCTTGTCTAAAGCAAAGCAAAGTCATGTCCTAACTTGTTTGTAGGAGTGGACCGTCTCCTATTACCCACAAAGATGATGACACATGTGGTAGTATCAGTGGCAAAAACATCTTAGTTGAACATTTTGTTTAATCATTTTCTTAATAGGAGTTGGAGCTGAAAAATCACCAATGGAGCTGGTCCTAACCCACCACACTGATTAATCCTTACAGTGTTCAGTAGTATAAAAATGCACGAAGTAGTGATAATGATCCGCAGTAAAAGTCTCTAAGCCCTAATTGTTTGCTCAGAAGGCACTAGTTGCCTGGTCCATATTAATCAGCTTTGAGTCTCTGCATATAATTGCTGCTAACGAGCTAGCCCACGGTCATGGACTGCTAAATTGGAATTGAAGAACAAATCTTTCAGGAAGAATTTGAGTCACTGCTTCCCTCACAGTGTTACCAAGACGGCCATTCATAACCAAAGCCGGTACTCGTGCTCTGCCGGATGTCTCCCTGTGTCACTCAGTAGAACCACGCATCTCCTCATTTATAGCCTTTCATTTCTTTTATTACCAATTACAGAAACTTCACTGGTTAATTTCAATCACTCAGGGTCCCTCCATGAAATGAGGTCTTTAAGAGTTGTTGTTATTACGTTATCACTCTGTGCTGCAGGATGCTATAACATCACTGCTCTTGCTCAGAGCTCTGTCTGCACTGGGTGATCTGGACTTGTGTGACTGATCCCTCAGCATCCCTGGCTTTCCAAACACCTGCCCTCAGGTTAGCAGCACCTTCCATGGCTCCAGATTCTTCCCTCTCACTCCTACTGCACGGGAGCCCTGCTCTTGGAGGTCACCATGTCCCACTCCACGAACAGGTCTTCCTGATCCCTCCTCCCATGCTCCAAGGGGCTGGAAGATGGAATGGGAGGCCCTTCTGCCTCAGCTGCCTGTGGGCCCCTGGGGTCTCTGAGCTCCCACTCCCTTCCTCCTGCAGCACCACTGAGCATCCTCCGGGCCCCACCCCACCAGGCTGACCCCTGACGTCTCCCTGATCCCTTTCCTGGCCTTTGCATTTCTCCTGTTAATCTCATCGTCCCAAGATCCATCCCACTGTCCTGAACACCATGTCAGTCACTTTCAGACAGCCACGCTCTCTCCTGCCCCGTCTTTCCTCAAGTCTGGCATCTCAGACATCTGACCCTATGACAGAGCTCACCCGTGAGTCTACCATTCTCTGTCCCCGGCCCCTCCTGGCTTTACTGCTCTATGGACCAGGTGAGTTTCCATGGAATGTGGCAACAAATATCCTGAACTCCAAGTTCCAGCCAGGCTGTGCCATCTCTGGACTATGCTCAGGAGGTGGGAAGCTCCACCCTCCCGGGGAGGTCCATGGCAGGGGCATCCAGGCTGACCTTTCTCCTTACAAATCTTCTGGCCTGGAACTCTGCCAGCCTCTGCAGGAGATGAGTTAGCTTGTGCTTACACTCTGCCTTACACTCATCTGCTGCTCCATTCTCCCTCTCAACAAGTGAGTTCATCTAAAATCGCCTTGGGAAGAACAAAACAGAGCTGTATCAGTCAGCTTTGCCATTGCCGGGACCAAATACCCGATGCTCACAACGTAAAGGAGGAGAAGTTCAATGTGGCTCATGGCTTTGGGGGATACAGTCCATGCTTGGCGGCACCACGGCTGGAGCATGATGGCGGGAGGGGGTGGCAGAGCAGGGCTGCTCAGTTCATGGTGGCCACAGAGCAGAGCAGGGGGCAGCGCCAGACAGGAAGGGTACGGTCAGATACAGATGCCCGAGTCACTCATCCATGGCCCACAGACACACACAGAAGAGTGCTTTACTAATACCCCGGAGGCTCCCAACTCAATCCAGTGACGCGATTAAGCTGAACAATCACAAAGGCATTGAAAGAAGCAATGGTCCTTCCACGTTAAGCCTGTAGGCAGAAAAGCAAACCTTTTATTGCCCACTACCTCCTTTCTACCCGGTGGGAAAGACTCTTCCTAAATGTTCTGCGGGGAAGTTTCAGTGAGCACAAAGAGCCCAAGGCTGGAGGGAGTCAGCACCTTGAGTCACAGCGGAGGCCGCAGTGGCTGGAAGAGCCCAGAACGTATGCGATGTGGGGTCAGGCGCTGAGCAGCATCTCCACTCCACTGTGAGCAGACAGAGAGCAACCCCACTCACACTGTCGCAAGGTCACCCTGGTCATGTGGCAGAAGCCAGCCTCAGCATGGGCCGCAGAGAAACAGGGGCTAGTGCAGAGGCCACGTGAAGGAGTGCTCTGTGTGGAGGCACTGCAGAAAGCACCCCAAGGCCCACATGTGGGGTCACTTGTGACAACCTCCTGCATGGCAGGGCCGGGTAGTCTGCACAGTGTCCTTCCAAATACCTCTTGTTGGAGTGTGCAGGACACAGATGAATGTTTCAAGTACCCCACCGCACTCAGAAGTGTAGTCCTTAACCGGGCATGGTTTTGGGGCGCGCATCTGTAATCCCAGCACTCTGGGAGGCCGAAGCAGCAGAATTACAAGTTTGAGCCCAGTCTAGGCCACTTAGTGACTGTCTCAAAATAGAATAAAAAAGGGCTGGGAATGTTGCTCAGCGCAAAGGCCCTGGGTTTGATCCCCAGTACTGGAAAAGGAAAATTACCGCATTATTTAGAGAATAACCTATCTCCAGAATTCCTCTGAAGACACATTAGTGACATTGTTTTGGAGAACGATGATGATAAATAATGATTTTTAAATATACACTCATGTAAAGTATCAGTCAGGAAGCTTGTTGGTCCACAGAATATTTCAGGCAAATCAAATCCTCTATTTCTCTTTTCTAGGCAGAGCAACACACATACATGCACATGCATGCACACACATGCACACACCCATGCATGCGCACATACACTCACACACATGCACAGAGACAGAATTATCTTGACAAGTGAGAAAAGAACCTTCGTTTGGGTTATATTTTTCTATGCCTATTGTGCTTTTAAATTTAGCTCCAAAAACCTGAATGAAGGCATACATAAAAATAAACAAGAAAACAAGAAAAAATTCTGTGTCAATTTTGAGCCAGAGTTATATCAGAACAATACAACCAAAACAACAAAACAAAAAATTAGAAAAACATACACTTAAAAAAACAAAGACATAACAGCAACCAGCACATCTCTAGAACAGGAGGCATGAACTGATCTCTCCCGCTGATGGGGGTCCCTGACAGCTCCCCGAGTTGGTGAGGAGCCAGAATATACAGCAGGACCCTTAGGGGGGCTTTGCCAAGAACTGCAGTGCAGTTGATTTCCACCCCATTATGAAACCTTGTCTTTTGCGCTTAGCTATGCACTATGTGAAAACACACATTCCAGAAATCTAAGAACAATTTTCAATAATCTCATAGTAAGAGTTTGAGGCAAGTAGTCCTTCGACAGCAAAATACCAGGGTGCCACCAGGCAACTGAGAGTTGTTTATAAATCTGGCTGCTGAGGGAAGCTTCGTGGAACAAAGACACAAATAAATCACAGAATAAAGGGGCTTTTGAGAAATGCTGACGGGGCACAGGGTGCCCTCCCAGGCAGCACTGGGGCGCCTTCAGTCCTGTAGGCCATTCATCTTCTCCACAGAAAAGGGGAGAGGTCCGAAAGGCTGGTCCCAGCTCCCCCCATTGCAGCAGCTGCTGGGCACAACCACGCAGGCTACAGAGGTGCCAAAGAGGCAGCTGGAGACGGAGGACTTCCTGCAATTCCAGTGTCAGCCCTGATCACTAGGAGTTTGTTAGGGGTTGGCCAAACACAAACTATGGGAATCAACTGGTTCCTACAGATGGTCACAGAAAAGGCTGAGTGGAAAATGCTGACAAACCAGTCCACCAGTGGGGGAATGAAGATGCCCATTGCCTTAGGAATGCCTGGGCAAAAAGATTTTTCGAGTCTAAGGAAGAAAGGATGGTAGTAAACATAAGAGCTACAGTACAGCGAGAGCTATGCACGCTGCAGTATGGGAATACTGATATATTCAGAATCACGTGGACGTGTGACTCAGTGCATGCACTTGGGCTCCGAATGGATAGCTCCCCCTTACGTTTATAAAGATGCAAGTTATTTTTAAAAATTAGTTCTTGCAGATAGAGACAAATGGGTGACTCTTCCAGGCAGGTGCATCCAAGATTATGGAATTGGGCTGGGATTCACTTCACCAAACTTGCTGGATCTGATCCATCCGCGTTCAGATGTTTTCCAAGCTCTGCATGAATAATAAATGTCACAGTCCCTTAGACAACAAAACAGGCTACATCAACTCCCAAGTTCAGGAACAGAGTCGAACGTGAAAACAGCATCAAATTCCTGCAGGGAAGAGCTCAGCATCAAGTCATCCTTTCTCTGGACAGAACAGGGTGTAAGGAAGAATTGAGCAACTGGAACCTGGGCCAGCACACCGGCCCCCTGGGAGTGGGGCATCAACATCGCCCTCCCTCTGCTAGGACAGGAGATGCAGGAGGTCAGGGATCTTTCAATCTCTATCATCTGCATCCCCATCCAACAGGGAGAAAAGCAAACATGTTCGAACGGCTGGGACTTGTTGGCTAATAACTGGCATAGGAAATGTTTCTTTTTTCTTTTATTTTGAGACAGGGTCTTGCTATGCAGTTCAGTCTGGCCCTGAACTTACTTTGTAGCTGAGGCTTGTCTCAAACTTGCAACAATCTTCCTGCCTCAGCCTCCTTCGTGCTTGGTTTGTAGGGCTGGAAATACCTCAAATGATTGAGTCTCAAAATAAAATAAGCCACTTTCTGCCTCCTTGGGAAGGATACCCGCCTGAAGCTGTTTGTGTCACACCAGTCCATTTCCCCAGCTTCTGCCCAGGTGCCTGCAGGCAGAGGTTGCTGGAGATGGCCAGGAGACATAGACCTGACGGCAGTGACCCTTGGGCACGAACCCTAGTGTCATCTTGAGAAGCCGCTGTCTGGATTAAGAATGATAAATGTGTGGTGGCCTTTCTCAGCCGGGAGTGGTATGCACTCACACAGAGACAGGAAGAGTGTCATAATGTTTCCTTGGACATTTCCTCCTCTAATACACAACTTAAACCCTTTAAAACATGTACCAATATTTGGGTGTCTCTTTTTTATTAGCACATGCTTACAGTGCATAATAATTACATCCATCACGGGGAGCTTGAATATGCACATAACGCATCTTAGTTCTCCTTTACCCCGTTCCCTTCCCTTCCCGCCCAGCTCCCTCCAATTCTTGCTCCCCTTTCCATTTACGAAAGCTCTGTTTCCATTTGTTATTATTATTTCAATTGTCCTTTTCTAAATCCAATTTCCCTTCTTTTCTTCCCCCTTTCTCCATTTCATGTCTCCCTTCCTATTTGAAAAATACCCTACTTCCTATTATTATCTTTCATTTTTGTCTTTATTTATGTTTTAGGTTTCTCGTATAACAAAGACCACATGAGAGTTAAGCGTGTGTGTCTTGTTTAGTCTCAAGGTGCATCCATTTATCTACTGGTGCTTGAAGTTTATCCTTCTTTATGGCAGAGTAGTACTCCACTGTGTATAAATACCACATTTTTCTTCATTCATTTATCTTTTCATGGGCATACAAGTTATTTCTAAGATTTAGCTAATATGAATTGTGCTGCTATAAACATGGATATGCATACATTATTGTATTTTTTTAAGACAGGGTCTCACTGTGTAGCTCAGACTGGCCTTAAACTCACTACGTAGCCCAGGCTGGCCTCAAACTCATATTGATCCTCCTGCCTCTGCCTCCTCAATCCTGGGATTATAGGCATGTGCCCCCACTCAGGTATGAATACATTATTGTAATATAATGTCTTTAACTCTTTCAGGACCATACCTAGAAGGAGAACAGCTGGGTGAAATGGAATTTCTATAAGGGAGGGGAAGAAGAGATAGAAAGGATTAAGATATATTTGCCACATGTAACAACTCTCTACAGTGAATGTAGCATTATGTACCACAATCCGGTACTAAAGAAGAGAAATGTAACAATCAGCGAAGGGAAAGAGATCTACCTAAGTGTATTGCTGGATTTCAGGTCGTGGGAGTAATTAGCCCCAAAATAAGGTTTTTACTTGCGTCCCTAAGAGAAGCAGAATAATACTGCACTTCTGTGGGTTTATGTAGCATCTTTGCTCCACTGAGCTTGAATATATGGCAATCAGATAACAGCATCAAGAATGTTCTCTCTGTGGAGAGACTTGAGCCAGGCATCTTCTTACATTTCATTTGCGCAAACCCAGCCGGTCAGAGATGGTCCACGTTGGAGCCCCTGCTGTATCCCTGCATCCCTGATGAACAGCTCACGGCCTCCATTCCTCTGGCGGCAAAGGGGACGTCCTCTGGCCCAGAGGGCCCTAAGCTCTTAGAGGAGAGCGGGGAGATTGTGGCTTGCTTCCAGTCCAGTGCTCTCTCAAGACCAGCCTGCGGCCAGGCCTCCTTGCCTCTCTGCCCTGTGGGAACTTTGCAGGCCGCGGGAGAAGGTAAAGGGCTCACTGCTGTCTCAGAGCAGCCACAGTGCGTCCACCAGCACAAGGCGGGCCGGGGAGCACAAGGCAGACGTGAGGGTGAGGCCGTGAGGGAGGCCTGGTGTCTGCAGAGCGCTCCCCTCCCCCACGTCCTGCCTTCCTTCTTCCTAAAAGCAGCATCTGGAAGAGGAGGGGCTGTCCCACCCGGCACTCATCACCTTGCAGACACTTTGGCTGGCTGTCCCTGCTCTGATTAAGCAAACCACCGTGGTCCATGCTGGCCTGTGGAGTATCCTTGGCCCCTTGCCACAGGACCCCATGAAAATCCTCTCGGTCCACAAGGAGCTGAGCTGGAAGGAGCCACACCGGGGTGAGGAGGGGACCCCTCCCCAGCTGAGCCCTGAGATAATACACGGCCTGAGCACTCTTGGCTGCAGCCGGAGGAGACAGCTCGGGGGAGGGCCCTGCTCAACCTGAGCCCTCAGCTCCCACCTGCAGAACCCGTGAGACAACAGGTGTTCGCTCCAAGCCGCTGGGCACTGGGATAAGGTATTACATAGCAACAGATAATGACATACATCAACCCATTCTTTCAACTCAAGGACTACACGATTTATTAGGCTTTTATTTTGACCAGATTTTGGACAAAATATTTTGTGTAACAGATCGATGTTCTACTAGCTACAAGATCAGTCTCCTTAGCAGCTCCTTAAACGCTGTATTGAAATTCTTCAAAGATATTCAGTGTTTTTTTTCCAAAAATATTCTCTAAGAGGAGCATTTTCCAGATATAAGTTCTCTTTCACCTTAGAAAGTTATGAAACACATAAGTTTTCAAATGATCTAAGATACTGCACTTTAAATGACTTTCCCTCCTCCCCAAAGAGTTCTGAAAACTTTCCACATCTGTCAAATATTTCTGAGGATTAAGAAACATAGTCACTCTAATTAAACAGTTTGTGCAAGGCAGTTTTGAAATCTATTAATAGTTAGTATGGCTTTCAAACTAAAAATTAAAAACAAATTACTACTCCCTCAACATCTCACTTAGTTTTAAAAGGACCCTCTAGAAACTGTACATTAAGAAATGATATAAAGTTCCACCTACAAAATAACAAAGAAAAACTCAGTTAGCAAATATTACCACTTCAGAGCAGGAATTATCTTTTATGAAGAAATGAAATGCGAGAAGTAAACACTTTTTGCAAACTATAAGGTTGGTGCCACATAAAGAGAATACAATATCACTTATTATTTTCTGAATTTTAGGCACATTGTTTATGGACACATAAATATCTGTGTCCCAGTAAAATGGAGCATGGTGTCTTCTCAATTTTACCTGATAACTGTTTTTTTTTTTTAGATACTTATAAAAGGGTCCTTTTGAAGATAGTAACAAAACACAGGACTGACACAGCTAAAATTAGCCGGTTTGTGGATATTCAAGAATGTTTCCCAAGTTAGACTGAGTAACGAAACAGGAGCTCAGTAGAAAGAGGCACGCTAACTAATCTGTTCCCACGTGTCCTAGTAAATGTGGCCTGAGGGTCTTTCATAATGGAGGTGACGGTTCATATCTCGATGTCCCCCAAAGCCTAGGACACCCAGAGGTGGGGCTCTGGCAGGTGATCAGATGGTGGGAGTGCGGTATTCACTGATGAGGTTACAGCTCAGTGTGATGTTGGGATGCAAAGCCTGGTAGGAGGAGGTGATCACCGGGATGTGGCCTGGAAGCTCTATGTCTCTGCCTTCTCGCTTCACCCCTCTCGACTTCCTGCCTGCCACACCCTGAGCCACTTCTCCTCTGCCATGACTCTCTGCCTTGCTGCCCTGGCCTGGAGCCAGCCCACTATGGACTTGGGGCCTCTCCAAGCTGGTTGACAAAGTAAACCTCTCCTGCTCTGACTTGTGTCAGGTATCCCGTCTCAGTGATGAGGAAGATAGGAGGTCTCCCTGTTAGTGCGTAACTTGTCTATGTGGTGGCGTTCCAGGAGCCTAGAGCGCATCTCCACGCAGTGCTCCGAGGCTCAGGGACAGGAGGACACGACAGACACACTTATTTGGCACCCAGTGTATGCAGACAGTCCTGTGCCAGGACCTGGGTGGGCACGTGAGAGAGAGGATCTCTCCCTGTCTTCCAGCAGCTGCCAAGGGCAAACGTGAGCACACGAGAGTCATATAGTCTAACAGCTGGAAACCGATGCAGCACTGGTACAGGCAGCTCAGGCAGAGGCAGTCAGGGCGCGGCCCTGGAAGGAGCCGGTGCAGAAGAGATGCCTTGCACTGTGGGGGAGAAGGCACCTCCTCTGAGGGCCAGGCCTCAAGACAAAAGATAAAACAAATGCACCCACACACTTCCTAAGCATACACATCAGGGGTTGCTATTCTATTTTTTTTTTTTTTTTTTTTCTTTTTGAGACAGGGTCTTGATATGCAGCTCATGCTGGCCTTGAGCTCACTTTGTAGCCCAGGCTGGTCTCGAACTTGCACGATTCTGCTGCCTCAGCCTCCCGAGTGCTGGGATTACAGACATGAGCCACCACGCCCAGCCTAGGGGTTGCTATTCTAAATAGGTATCCATCACCTTGAGAAATCCAAGAACCGCAACTAACCCAATCCTCTGCAGGAGAAGCCCTTGTTCTGTATTCATGCCCACTTGCTATGTGACTTGATTGATCCCAGTTTAATCAATTTTATCTGAGCAGTTATACTCATAATCTTATTGGCTGACCATAGTTTGGTCCCACCTCATGCCACCTTCCGATTTCCTGTTTTTCCCACCTTGGACTTACCTCACCTTGTGGATTTGCTCTATGCAAATCCCTAGAAAAGGCAGGTCCTCGGCAACCCATTCGGGAGCCCTTCTGCCCGTCTCTCTCTGACAGAAGCTTTCTTTCCCCAATAAATGCATTCTGCTCTTAACCTCCGTTGTTCCTAAAATTCTTCTTCGATTTTCGAGAACACGAACTCGTGCTGGACATCTAGCCGGTTGGGAGATTCTTTCCCCTACATCAACATCAGGACTGGTCAGAATGCGGGGATGGAGTGATGTGACAAACACCACAGAGAGGATACCCAGTCTCTCCTTCAGCTCCTCCTCTTCAAGATCGTGTCCACTGTGTGTGTAAACTCCTTGCCACCTGCTCTCAGATGCCCACCGCTGTCATCTGCCATGCAGCCCCGGCAGCTCTTACCTGTGTCTGCTGAGGCACTGTCCCGGTGGCTGGTTCAGGGCCCCCCCCCTCCCACACACACACCCTCTCTCTCGCTCTCACACACACACACACACATGCCCATGAATTCTTATTATATCACTAATATAATCACATGCTGATACCAAGCACAGCTTAGGAAGCCCCTATCTAGTCCACTTATTTCACAATTACAGATCTACACTCTTCCTTCAAAGCCCACCCTGCTTTGCAAACTCATTTCCATCTTCATCTGTCTGTTAGGAAGTCCTATCTCATATCTAACTCCAGATTCTCATGTGGAACCCCAAGCTCCTTCTCCTCCAAGTTTGCCTCCGAAGAACAGAGACTTCTTGCCTGGATGCAAATAATTGATCAGTACCTGCAAGGTGTGACAGGTGGTTTTGGTGTTTCTGCAACAGCAAGCAGAAACACCAGAACAGCACCCAGGATTTGGAGGCAGGTTTATTTACGTCAGTGGGCACTGATCAGGATCACTCCAACTATCAGGCCCTGGTGGTCTAGGGCTTTTGTGGGATAAGCAAGCAGGAAGTACAGAAGCAGAACGGCTTGCCAGTTGAGGACTGGCTTATGCAGTGTGCATCCCAGTGAGCAGCTGTTTCTAAGAGACAGAAGCAAGCAGAACTGAACAGCAACTATTACACGGGCAACTACAAAACTGAAGTTTACCGGCTGGGGCAGGGGCCATTTTCTGTTACAGCACGGTCAATTTCTATAGATTTCTCACCTTTTTGATCACTTTTATAGTTCTCTAAATCTCCCAATTCCCTTTATTTTCCTTTGGCTGAGAAAACAAACCAAGCCTGGTCTCACTCAAAACACCAATAAACCCTGCAGAGCAAGAAAGGGCCGAGTCACGGTTCCCACTCACAGCAAGTGTGCTGTGTCTACGCTAGATCAGCTTTACTAAAACCACTCTTAGTTTTAATGGGATCCCTGGGTCCTTTTTCAAGGGAGTGCTGGGAAGCAGGAGGGGGCTGGTGGGGAGCCCACCCACCCAGAACCATGGCTGTGAGCACTCCCCTTAGCCATGCGGCCCGGAGAACCTCTTCTATGACGTTTCCAGGAGTAGATAGGACTTTCCTAGGTTCCCATGGGCTGGAAGCTCCGAAAAGCCCTGGATCCCACTGTTGGGTGCTCCAGGGGTTAACGACTCTTTAGTGAGAGAACCTGAAGTCCTGCTTGTTTTTTTCACTCAGGTGTTTGCTGTGCTTCCTGGACCAGCAAACCCACCAGGGTCCTGGAGGCTTCTGCTGACTTGTGTTCTTGTTTGTTTGGGTTTACTTGGGTATGGAGATGACAGACGTAGGAGTTTTTAGGGGTGATGAGGGGCCTGGGTGGGCATCATCTCCAAGTACTAGAAGGTGCCACTTCAGGGTTGGCGTTTGGGAATGCAGAGCCCCAAGGTTAAAAGTCATCTTTTAGAATGCTGAGTTCACCAGCTGCTTCCAGTAAGACAAAGCGTGTTGCTAAGAATTTGGGTGGGGACTCGGATCTCCACCAGCAGCAAGCCTCCGCTTCTCCTGAGGGCTGTAAGTCAGAAAGCCTGCCTGCCGGGGCCAGAGCAGCCACACCGATCTGGCTGACAGTGCTGGTGCCCCACAGGGAAGCTCAAGGCACACTGGTCTCAGGAGAACCAGAAAGCCAGCGCAACTCTGCTTTATCTCCCAGGGAATAGATTTCTAAAACGCACTTTCTAAGGTAGCCGATCTCTTAAAAACTGAAGAAATATACAAATAAATTTCTCTGAGAGCCAAAAGGAAATTTACAATACCAGCATGTTAAAAGAAAAAGAGTGAGACAGAGAGGAAAAAGTCAAAAGAAAAGAATGAGACACAGATCTGGCATAAGAAGTTGTAGGTTTCTATTGAAGACCTGGTGAGATTTTATGGAAAATTCTGGTGAAATTTTATCGGAGCATATATTTAGTGCTAAAATAAAGATATCTCTCTCTCTCTCTCTCTCTCTCTCTCTCTCTCTCTCTCTCTCTCTCTTTTGTCTTTTTGAGACAGGGTCTCACTCTGCAGTTCAGGCTGGCCTTGAGCTCACTTTGTAGTTCAGCTTGGCCTGGAACTCAAAGCGATCCTCCTGCCTCAGCCTGCCATGTGCAAGGATTGCAGGCACGCACCCAGGAAAGATATTTATAATAAAGATGATGGTTTAACTTTCACCAGAACACTATAACAACAAAGAGGTAATTAATGCAGTCCTTCAGTTTAGCAAAAATTTGGCATTCAGTTTTTGTTCTCAGGGTAGAAGGTACAGTTTGTCTGAGAAAATGGGAAAAGCACACACACACTAAAGGTAGGCAGAATGTCTAGAAAGAGACCATTTCCCCAAGAAAAGCCTATGAAGAAGCCCCTAAGAATTTGTTTCCCCAGACAAGGAAGCTTTTATCCCTTTCTTCTCCCCTAGGTGGCAGTGTGACATACAAAAGAGAGCATTCCAGGCCCCACAAGCTATTTCAGCCTTGGAAACCAGAGGAAGGAAAATTCACCGAGGTGGTACAGAAGCAGAGAAACAGCTGTTTGCAGACAGAGAAGCCTGGTACTCACCGGCTCCACGTCGTAGGAAAAAAGTGCATATTCTCTATCGGGAGATATTTCATATCTGATGGCTTTTAGCGATTCCTAAAAGAAAAAGAAAAAAATTAAAGTACTACATATTATAACTCAGAATCTTGTAGAAAATCTGTATCTGATGAACAAATTAGGAGGTTGCAAGCTAGTAACCATAGCATTCACTAAAATGGCTTGGGCCAGTGATATAGCTCAGTGGCACCGTGCCTGCCTGGCAAACGCAAGGTCCTGAGTTCAATTCCTAGCACCTCCACCAAAAAAGGCTAGATCCTTTCTTTGCTAGCTGCCTGATAACAATTGCTGTTTCCTATTTTATTTGTATTTTTCTGTTTTCAACAAGACAATCTTAATGTTATCTCCTGAAACAAATAAACAGAAAGGTGCACAGAACATTTTTCAACAAGACCCTCAACCTCTCAATATATGTATTTTTTACATTACCATACTTAGAAGCATATAGGAAGCCGAGCTGTTATTAAACAGACTGATATTTTAAAGATCATTTTGCAACTTGTTCGTTCTCCCTTGGGGGTTCCCCTCCAAGTCAGTCTCCAGAGGACTTTTTTTTGTTTTGTTTTGTTTTTATTTTTGTTTTTCTCCGGTACTGGGAACTGAACTCACGACCTTGCGCTTGCCAGGCAGGTGCTTTTGCCGCTGAGCTAAATCCCCAGCCCTCTCCAGAGGACTTGCTACCAATTTAACTGCTGAATTTCTCCTTAGCACACCAGTCATTGTCCCTAAGCAAAACTGCCAGGCGCTCGGCCTGTCTGACTTACCCCGCCCTCTGCACCCAAGCAGGGGCTGTGACTACCCCACCCGCCACAGGGAGCCCTTTTGCCAGCCTGGGGGACATCACTGCATAATGCTCAGATGCCCCTGAGGGGCCAAAGAGAGACAGGGCAATTGAGTGACGTTGCATTTTCCATCTCTGCATCTTAGCCTTCTCATGCAATGGACATGACCCAGGGAAGGTGGGTTGCCTGGATTAGCGATCTTTAAGAATCTGGTAGCACCTTATTTCCCTTTGCATACCTTAATGTACTCAGCCCCCACTACAGGCTGACAGCCTTGTTCTTGGTGACTGTGCTCTTCAAGGTCGCCATAAATGGTGAAAGAGTAAATATTAAACCACTGCTGCCAGGGGAAGGACAGGTCCCGCTTCCTGCAAACCTTTGTGGTTACATCCTATGGACCAATGCCTATAACCTCATCTCATGGGCCTCTCTGTTGAAAGGTGTCTTCCCGGCTGTACAGCACAGCTGCTCTGCCGCTGAACTCTGGGAGACAGCACTCAGCCCAGACACAGCCCGTCTGACGCACACGTGTTCTCCTGCCGCACCTCGCAGGCTTCAAGCACTTAGGGACCTGCGACAGCACTTCAGCGCTTTGCCCAGGGACTCTTCTACACAGCAACGTCTCTCAAGCACATGCATGCATGCTAGCACTCAATGGACTGTGAGAAAGATACAGTAGTTGTTTGCAGAATGAAAGCAGGAGGGAGGAAGCAGGGCAGCGCCCTGGTCCCCAGCTGGGAAACCCAACGCTGGACAGCGCACATGTTCTGCTGCTTTCCCGGAGGACAGCTGTGAAAGTGCTGTGCCGCGTGGGACAGTCAAGTGAGCTGCAGCAAGCAGCAAGCTGCAGAGGCTGCAAGCCCGGCCGTGCGCCTCACGGTGCCTCCTGGCTATCCTGCTGCGCATCGTGCTGTCAGAAGATGCTCGAGTGTGTGTGTGTGTGTGTGTGTGTGTGTGTGTGTGTGTGTAAGACATTTTCATAGGACAGACACCTAAGCCTGGCAGTTACACAGTCTGGGTGAACAAGTTTTTAAAAATGTAAACAGATGTTGCCAAGTCACGTTCCAGAAATGTCACAGGTGTTTGATATTTGATCGTCCTTTCTCCCCCCTCTGAAAGTATAACTAATGTTTTTCTTTGATTTTTTTTTTTGTTGTTGTTGTTGTTTTCTTGTGCTGGGGATACGACCCAGGCCCTTTATACTGAGCTACAACCCTAATCCTTTTTATTTTGAGACAGGGTCTCACTAGGTCACTAAGTGGCTCAGGCTGGGCTTGAATTTGTGATCCTCCTGCTTCAGCTTCCCAGAGTGCTGGGATTACGGGCATGCACTACCGTGTCCAGTTGTCATAAGGTGTGAACCCTGCAGCTTCCACTGATCCTTTGTGTATCCCTGCCCATAGTTACCTAGGATCCTCATTGTTGATGGGGTAGGGAGTGGGGATTTTGTCCTTAGAAACCTGTCTAGCCACATCCCCTTGAAAGTATTTTCTGTGCTCCGACTTCCTTCCTCCTGTTCTTTCTTAGACGCACACCTGTCATGTATCCCCCGCACCGCTCCACCCAAACGGATCTTCTCTAGGTTGCCAAAGTCTTGCTTTGTAAATGCTGTAATTCTTGCTGTCATCCTGCTTGACAGCAAATCCTGTCCTCCTCCTCCACGCCCTGCTCCACACGGCCTCTGCATGCCCGCTGTGCTCCTCCGCCACTCTAGCGGACTTTGCGTGTTCTTCTGTGCGCCTCGCGTTTCCCTGGCCTCTGAGCATTGCAGTGCTGAGATCAGCATTTAAATCACCTGCTGGAGAAAGAGCACTTCTTGCATGACATCGCTGGTCTCACGGCTCTAACCGAGTCTGCCGAGGATCCAAGCTGCACTTTCCTGCCCAGCCACCTGCACCCGCACGAGGCGTGGCCTTGAGCCCCACGCTGTGCATCCACCCGCCTCCTGGCAGCGCCTGCTCACTGGGTGCCCATGGGCCAGCCCCACACGGTGCACAGCCTCTGTGCTTCCTCGTCCTCTTCCCTGTGTGTTTAGAACAGGGGCCCCGGCTCCGGAACCAGTCTGAGGCCTGTTAGCAGCTGGGCTGCATGAAGGGAGGTGAACAGCGGGAGCACAGAGCTTCTTCTGTATTTCTAGCTGCTCCCCACCATCCCGTAGCATCCCTGCCTGAGCTCCGCCTCCTGGTGGATTAGCATCAGCATTGGATTCTCACAGGGGCAGGGACCCTACTGTGAGCTGTGCATGCGGGGGATCTAGGTTGGGCGCTGCTTTATCTTAAAACCATTCCCTTCCCCAGGCCCAAGGCTACGGGAAAATTGTTTCCTATGAAACCGGCCTGTGGTATCAAAAGGGCTGGGGATTGCTCTTCTGGAGCCTTCGTTCCTCCGAGCTTTCTTCTCAGATGCTGCCACCTAGGCGAGGCCTTCCTTGCCCTTTACATGGAGAAAGCAAGTCTGCCTCCAGCCTTCCACAGCGCCGCTCTCCGCTTCGTCTCCCTTCTACAAGATCCTACTGTCTGTGGCTGGTTTTTCTCTTTCTTCTCTCTCCACTTGGATCTTTTCATCGCCCTCTCACACTCTGGAGAAGGAGCAGCGCCTAGGTGAGCAGGAGCGAGGGTGGAGGCTCTTGTGTTTGCGCTGCCCTTGAGGAGAAGCATTCTCCGGTTTCTATCTAGTATAGTATCAGCGGCAGATCTTTATAGAGAAGCCTTGCACCAGGTTGAAGATGTTCCCGTCTGCCTCTGGTTCTCGCAGAGTTCTCGTAATGAACGTGCACTGGAGTTCTGCAAATGTGTTCTCCATGTACTAAGGCGGTTAGGTGGCCTTGCTTTTATTTATCTGTCAGTGTGATAAATTACACCATCTGACCTTTGCTGGGCAAATCAACCCTGGATTCCTGGAATACGCTGTATCCCCCCCTAATGGGCCATGCTGCTCACATCCTGCTGGGTCCATTCCTGTTCTGCGGAGGACCTCTGCACCCACGTTCATGAGAGAAGTCGGTGTGTGGCTTCATTTCCTGGTAATATCCCTGTAGGATTTTAATCTCAGGGTACTGCTGGCCCAAGAAAGGGACTCGGGAAGTATCTCTCTTCCACTTGGCTTGTATTTTGGTCCTCTTATGTTGCTATCACAGGACACCTGGAACCAGGTAATTGATACAGAAGGAATGTGGACGCGGCTCACAGTACTTTATTTATTAAGCTGGGTGGTCCCAGAGCCTGGAGCCTCACCTGCTCCGCATCTGGTGAGAGCCCTGTGCTGGGCCGTACGATGGCAGGGGGCATCGTGTGGAGGGGCAGGGAAAATGCCGTGGCTTGGCTCTTCCTCTTCTTATACAGCCACTCATGCCATGATGGGGCCATAGCCTCAGGACCTCATCCGATCCCAAGTACTGACTGTAGGCCAACTCCCAAACACGTTAGCACAGGAACTGGGGTTTTCTCACACAGGAACACTATTCAACCATAGTGTTGTGTAAGTTTGTGTAGAACCGATGTTATTTTCTCCTGAAATACCTGGTGAGTTGATCAGTAAAGCCATCTGGGCCTTAGTCCCCTACTTATAATTTATATGTACATATTCCTGGTTATATAATGTAGGGCTGTCCTTTTCCGCATCTCCCCTGGGAGCTGTGACGATTTGTGTCTTAGAAGGACTCACACTGTGCGCTCCACCCGCCAGTCACTGAAGCGCTGTCCTCAATGTGTCAGAACGTCACAAGGCCTGTGTGGACCGAGGGTGAGCCGAGTCACTTGGAGAATGGGGCCGAAAGGCTGGGTGAGGATGGAGGGAGCCCTTCAGGGGTTCCTGGGCGTCCCGTCTGCACTGTGCAGAGTATGGGAAGGAGCCCAAGCGGGACACACTGGGAGCTTTAGGAAAATAACCGCAGAGCCCCAACCCTTACTTTATTTAATGACGGGCCCAAAGCTCAAGAGCAGTGACACTGGCATTCGGATGCCACCGAGAAGCTGCAGGGCATCTCCTTTCAGTGACAAGTTGGAAGTTCCTGACTTAACCAAGGCAGGCAGACCATCCCTCATGGCGATCGCTGAGATCTACAGTGAGAGTCCATATCTGCCTGTGAAAGTGTGAAGGAGTCCCTCATGCTCCCTTGGCTGGCACTCCTGAGCCTGAAGTGTGACGCCCATGGCATGCTCGGATGTACAGCGCTGGCAGCCGTGGGCTCAGGCATGCCCGGGGGATGTTGAAGGTGTCCTTTGTGCTAAGAGGAGGCCACTCGGGTGGGGGGGCACCGTGACAAAGCTGAGCTCAGCTCCCCATTCTCTCTGCTACCCGCTGAGTGATTTAGAAAAACATTCTTTCAGCGCCTTGTTTTCTGATCAATAAAATGAGTAACAAAGCACTCTGGCTCACCGGGTTCCTGAAGAGATGTTGTTCATGTAGTGTGAAAGAAGTGGCCTCTGGGGCCCATGTCCCTGTAAGCTTTCCCTTCTCCAGCCCCCCTTTCCTGTTGGTCTAAACCTCCTGATGTATCCTGCTTGGGCTCCTTCCCACATCCTGCGCACTGAAGACCAGATGCCAGGAGGTGCTGAAGAGGCTCCCTCCTTCCTCACCCTCTCACCCGTTCCCCGGGTGAAGCGGCTCACCCTCCATCCACACTGCCTGTCCCGCTCATGCCTCAGATCCCAGGACGGGGGATGCTGCGGCTGGAGTCGATGGCCACCCTCCCCCTTCTTTCTCAGCTTGTTCTCTTGCCAAGTATCCCTCGACTACAGAGGGGGCTGCGGGCAAAGTTTAATCACTAGGTGAAAAGCTACCTAAGAGTAAAGCAGTGTGTTAATACTAACCCCAAGTCCCCCGCTCAGCCTGCGAGGCCAAGACATCATCAGGGTCCAGAGACAGTATATAGAGAGGGGTAAACTTACAACGTACCCCCAAACCCACAGACAGCTGGAAGTGTGGGCACAGGAAATTAACCCTGGCTTTGTTTCTTTTCAGATCTTTTAAAGACATAAGCATAAGCCAGGAGTGGTGGCACATGCCTGTAATCCCAGCACTCAGGATGCTGAGGCAGGAGGATCATTGCGAGTTCGAGGCCAGCCTGGGCTACAAAGTGAGCTCAAGGCCAGCCTGAACTGCATAGCGAGACCCTTTCTCAAAAAGACAAAAACAAACAAACAAACAAAAAGACATAAGCATAAAACATTCTACTCATGTATCTTAAAATTAAAAGGACAGCATATGAAATAATAATTAGAAAAAATAAGCAAAACGTACGTATTTTCTGTCCTCTCTTATAATAAGAGAAGTATAAAACAAAGGAAAAAGCCGGGAAAGACAAAGAAGAAACCAAAAGAAAGAAACCATCAGAGCTGCAGAAACAAACACCAAAACAGAGAGAGAATTTGCATCATGACTTTTTAAGAAGATGTTGGGTTCTAATGCCCCCCTTTTGGTCCCCGGCTGAAGGGGATGTGAACTTAGATTGGCCGCTCCAGGAAGTCAGGAGTGAGGTCAGGAGTGAGGTCAGGAGTGAGGTCCCTCCGAGGCTCCCAGCCCCCGGCCTCTCTGGACTAGGCTGCTACCGGCACCAGCAAAACTCTGTGATCCTTGAGGAAATGACCTGCTGCTGCCACCTCCTCCTATTTTTCCAGATTTGCCAGAAACCTCAGTCTCACATGTGTAGGAGCCAGCCTCTGGCCAAAGCAAGCATTTTCTGAGAGTGGGTGGCCCAGGCTGCTCATCCTGACACCGGATGCTAGACACAGACGAGGCTTTTTCTCTGCTGGCTTGTGGAATTCGGACATGTCAGGGATGGTCTGTGCCCCTGCTGGCTGGTGTCAGCCTCACCACCCGCTGTCCCTGTCACAGCTGCGGGTCACACACAGGCGTTTATGTGCAGGGAGCTCAGGACAGCAAGGGCTGGCACCCAGCATTCCCACATCCTCCAGGGCTGGCCTGGCCCCAGATCTCAAGCCTCCTGCACAGTCACGCCCAGGGCTCTGGGACAGAAAGGGAACAACGCGATTCTCCTCCCTGGAGAGGAGAGCTGTTCTCCCCTCCCTGATGTGACACCCATCCCAGAGGGCAGAGCCAGCGGTCAGGCACAGGGCACTAGGCAGAAACTAAGCGAAGTAGAAGGAAAAAAGGAAGGAGGTGACGGACGTTTCTAAAAAGGCCGGGGGAGCACAAGTTCTACTCTCAACGGATCCTGGAGTTCTCCGTGGTCAGGCAGGCAGATTGTGGCTCCCCCTCTGTGTTGGAACAGGTCTAATAATATTTGCCTGCTGATGCCCCTCTCTGAGAGGACTCAGAATTAATTAATATTCAGAGACTCAGATAAAAATTCAAATTCTATGCCTGATGATTATATAAAATCGAGGGCAAATATAAATTACCAAAACAAAAGTGCTTTTTATTTAAATCTTAATCTAGCAATTAAAATAAGTAATTACCACAAGTAAACTGGTAATTAAAACAAGACATAAAAAGCAAGAAAAATCGGACCTAAGCAGAACAACAGAATGATTTTTTTTTTCATTTTAAAGAGTAAAAGAAGGATAACATAGTAATAGGGGGGCTTACCGAATTACAGACAAAGTGGTAGGAAATTATCAATGGTTGTTGTTTTACATATTGTTATCTTCAGGATAGTTTCTCAGGAAAACAACAGAATGAGATTTTTTAACGGATAGATTTTTCTGTTTTAAATGTATTTTCAGGGATGGTCTGTTCTTACCCGTTTATCACTGGAGAAAGCCTAGTTCTTTGGAACACGAGGCTCCATTTTTAAGAATCTGATTAAAACTACTGAACACAAGACACCGAAGCAGTGACTATGGAGATCATCATATCAGAGAGCAATGTGTGCAATTTTACCACCCAGGGGGATTTCCATGGTTCCCAGGCATTCCCAGCCTTCTCCGAACGTACAGGTGATGTGTTGTTGGCTGAAGGGATTGTGTTCTCCTGCTTACTGAATACAATGTCATAAATACCTTTCCTATTCCTAGAGCTTTCATAGTTATTATTTTAATGGCTACATCATGTTTCATCTGTATTTGTTTACTCACTTCTTGCTCCTACTTTCAGGTATTTCCCCAGCGCAAACAATGCTGCAACATTGTACTTTTTAGATTGTGTACGTGTGACAAATTCTCAGGGGTGACTCAAAATGCGTGACTACTTTTACTGTCCTTGAAATGCGCTGCCAAGTTGCTTCCTAAACACCTGGCACAATTTAATGGTACAATGAATGACTGTCTCAATCTCCGTTCCCACTGCCTGTCTCCAATGGTGTAATCAGTACAGAGGGCAGGTGAAGTCTGCTCGACACACAGACCAATACAGGGCTTTATTTGGAAGTAGCCTTGTTAGATCAGCAGCACTGTAGGCGGAGGTTAAGCCAGATTTCTGTCTGTGGATACTCTGAGTTTCCTCTTACGAGAAGAGCTTGGATATTGGCATAATCTCCAAAGTCAGTTCCAGCTTTAAGTATCTAACTTTCAGGCAAAGGCTAAACACTTCATCCTTTGAGAAGTATTGCTCTATTATGTTTTAGAAGAATTGGAAAGATAGTATTAAGTTTCCATAAGACTTAGAGCCTCCACGAAATCTATTTAATTAAATCTAGTAAAATGTACCATGCTGGTTTTAAGTACACTTCTAGAAGGAAAGGAGAAGGCAGGGGCAAGAAGTCAGTTTTCTGTGCAATAAAGATTCATGAGATTTTTCAAGCACGAGGTGATCATTTGTCAAAAGCCCAAAGACCCAGTTTGGACCATGAGATATATTTACAGTGGCTCATAATGTCAGGCAAAATATTATGTAATATGACAAAAGCTTTCTTATAATTTGTGAGTTTGTTGACAAAAGAGTCTTATTAGGAAAATGAAAATAAGTTGGACAGTTAAAGTACTCAAAACTAAGACTAAAATGTAATGTCCAGACTTCCTGGTACATCAAACATGTACTTCAAGTGGAAGTTAGTTTTAGTTTAGTTTTTTCTTAAGCTGTTTTTAGGAATCTAAAAGGGCCTCTCACTATAATTCCCAGCTTTTAACTTTTAGCCCCGCCTGACTTTGAAGGGCGGCCTAGACCCAACCTGCACTAGGAGGAGATTCGGCTACCTGCTCCAGCTGACCACTCAGGACTACCCAGATCCTGCTATCTGCCACCTGCTGCTGCTGTCTGGACACTCAGGGCTGTCCAGATTCTGCTATCTGCTACAGCTGCCTGGACAGTGTTCTGCTCTTGGGGACTTGACCCTTTTCTGGGTCTTCCGGCTTGGCCCTGCCTGAGCCTGACCTGGATCCCCGGTCTAGCGTAACACCCAGAATCCACACATGGTGTATGCTTGAGCTCCCACGTGGAACCTGTAATCTAACACTTATCCCTTCTCACCCCAGGAGCAGGACCCGGGACTGCAGAGCGTGTATGGCTGTGGCTGCAAAGCAGAGTCTGATTCCACCGGGGAGAAGGGCCGAGGCTTGCGGTCATAACTGCGGTGCTGCGGCTCTGTGAACCCCTCTCTCGCTTGGATGCTTCCAGAAAAACACTTACCTCTGTCACTCTGTTAGCTTTTACTATTTATCCATGAAATACACGGAGGGGCTACTGTGTGGGAGACAAAGTCAAAGGCAGAACCTCCGCCTTCTAGCACTGCAGCACCAAATGGCCCTGGACGCGGCCCTGGACGCAGCCCTGGACGCAGCCCCAGACACGATGTCCCTGTAACCTGGGCCGCCAAACTCTCTTTCCTTCATTCCCTGCAGAAATCTAAAAGAGCACTTCAAAACGTTTTGAAATGGAAAATGGACTAGGACATTTTGATACGTGTTTTCTAAAACTTAATTATTATATACCATCAAATATGTTATTGCTGGGGGTCAGAAGGTGATACCCTCAGATATGCTGTTTTGGACTTTAGACTCAACCCCCAGGAGCTGGAGTATGCTTTCTTTAAAATTGTCCACCTGAAGACAAGCTCTGCTAAAGAGTATCCAACTGCTTTCATATCTTCTCACTGGAATGTCACTAACCAAGGAAGCTTCAGAGACTGAAAAGAAAACACCACGCCTAGAGCTCAGAGCAGTGGTGTCACACCAATGGTACACGTGCTGCAGCGGGCTGTTTATATCACTGAATGCTCTGAAAGGTTTGCCGTTACTGGGCCAGAGCAACTTTGTCCCATGGCACTGTCTTCTTCAGACTCACTTATTTCCTCTACAAAATCACTTACTACCCCTGTGAAATTGCCTACACCCTCCATTTCCTTCACCCTAGAAGGAGGATATTTAAGCTTCGACTGTCTGGTCCTTCTTCGAGTTTCATATTCTGTTGACTCCGGCGCACACATAGGTATTCATCAATATGTTTGCTTTTGCTTATGCTAATGTGTTTCCTCCAGTTCACTTCAGTAGACCTAAATATTGAACCTGCGGAGGGAGCATCTAAGCTTCCTTGACATTATGCTAATAAACAAAGATCTGAAAATAGTTCATTTTCAAATATAAGATAAAGTTATGTCCCAAAGTACGAACCATGAAGTCATCACCATAGAATGTTAAATGTGTACATAAACATGAACTTATCGTGTAAAGAGTTTAAATATTTCATGATTCCTCCCACCTGGAGGCATGGCAAAGGCCAACTGTGCTACAAGCTGCAGTCCAGAGTCACTGGTTAAGGACAGCCAGGTGTGACACACTGTGTAAGAGCAGCACTTGGCCCCAAGTCTGTACTTGTGCCACCTGTGACCTTGCACTGGCCCGGGCTGTCTTCAACTCTTTGCACCTCCATAATCCAGCCAGGCTGGAAAGACTCCCCCACCATGGCCAAGGATCCAGGAGAGGCTGGAGGCTGGTGGGCTGGACGCACAGGTGTGAGCTCTGTGCCAGCAGTTTATTGTACTGGCTGGGAAAAGAGGGGCTTACTAAGACTGCCGACCATAGAATGCACTTTTCCATTTCTCCATTTCAGCTTGTTTCCTAGATCTGCCTGAGAATCCCAGTTGGCCTTCCTGGGGCTTAGACTGTCTTCATCATTTAAATAAGCCCCAGGTTCCTGTCATTCAAATGAGACGAGGCCACTGCTGTCACCCTAAGGCAAGAGAACAGAAAGTGTGGGAGCCCTCTCTATGCCCCCTGCTTCTCCAGTTCCGTCCCCTGCAGCTGCAGATGGCACTGCAAGCCCGGATCCTTCCACACACCCTCCTCTTCTCTTCACTCCTGCTCATCACAGGTACCCAGATATCTCACTACCGGGCCTCACGGGAGACTCGCATTCCAGGCTTGCGGAGAAACTGGCTTTAACTTGGAGACGAGCAACCGAAGCACAGACATCATAACTGGCCGACTGGTTCAGTGGAAACCAAATCTCAGGCGTTTGAAGTCTGAGTTATAATGTAGCCCAAGTGCCATCCAAGCTCCTTTTCATTTTCCAGGTCTGTTGCTAGGAGCCTTTCAATGCAGTTTTTGAGGGAAGAATTATGACTCAATCAGGTTGTACCTATTGGGTACCCAATAAATGTTTGCAAAATGAGCCCGGAAATGGCATTTTAAGGAAAAGATTGCAGAAGAAGCCAGCTAATGTGTGGGGTAAGGATTTTACTGTGGTAGTTTTTGAAATCACTTTATTATTTGGTTAAAACAACTTCAGTTAAAATACATCGGTAACAAACTATTAATTTTATTTGTTTGTTTTCCAGCACCAGGAATCAAACTCACGACCTTGCGCTTGCCAGGCAGGCGCTGTGCCGCTGAGCTAAATCCTCAGCCTTAAACTCTTGATTTTAGAAGGAGAAGGCTGTTCGTATTTTGGGCTTCACTACTAAGCACTGCTGTGTGTCCAGCATCCTGCTTGACTAAACCCACGTCCTCCCAGGAAGCACTGGGAACATTGTGACCCTAAAATGGACTTGCTCTAAGCAACGGGCAGATCATTGTCTCCTCTCTATTAATATTAGAAAGCTATTCCTGCAACTTTAGTATTTTTGAGTGGGTTGAACCAGCTTTTCTTAAGGGAGTTATTCTACCACTGGTAATTTTTAGGCGGGAATGCAGGTACATTCAATCTCTCCAGTTTTACTTTACAGAATATGATTTAATTCAAAAAAGTGATTGTTGGGCATGTGCTATTGACCGAGGCCTTCCTAGCATCAGCAGGCTACCACAGGACAGGGTCCACGTACTACTAAGCCTCAGTACCCACCCCTTAAAGAAAAGGTATCTATGGCAAGAGGAAAGGAGATGAAAGTAAGCAACTAGCCAGTTAAATGTCGTTTAGGAAGGAAAGGAAGGAAGAGTAAGCTTTTCATGGGTTCACAGGTGGGGTGGCCCAGAGTCAAAGTCCTTCCTGTCCAAGGGCAGAGGTCCTGGCCTGGCCACCAGAGACCGGTGGGACCGAAGCTCATCTGCCGACGGGACTCAGGCCTGTCATCCATAACAGCAGGGAAGTGAGAGCCTCTTCCTACATCTAATCCCAGAACACAGGAGCCTAAGATATCTATGTGTCTGAGTCATGGCAGGGCTGTTTTATGTTTGTTCTCATTCAGAATTCCCGGTCTGCTCCAAATCTTTTCTCTTTTTTTTTTTTAAACCCCAATTTAGTTTCTTCCTTTGAATTCCTCAGTGTGTCAGACAAGAAGGTGATCAACTCCTTAGAGTTGGACAATTATTTTTCTCCCAATACTGTTCATGAACATACTGTGAACAAAGAAAGTTAATTCTCTTTAAATTGGCTTTTGGTATAGTATAGAACTCCAGTCAGTGCTTCCGATATCTTTATACATGAGCCCACGTTCTTAATGTCATTGAAATCCTAGAGTCAATAAGTTTTCCCAGGTGATAAAACAGTGGTATCAGCTTCGCTCTGCTCTTGTTTTAAAACATGAACTTCACTTAATATATTTGGGCACAGTCAGAGTGTCTAAGTTAATACTCCCTGTGCATAGGAGATTTTTTATTTTGAAATAAGATTGAGAAAGTTCTGAAGTATTCTGTAGGCGTTATTGGAATTGTTCTGTAAATGTGTAAAAGCCTCAGGACTTTATCTTTCAATTATATATGATATGCAACACTTGTTTCCAACACCTGCAGAGAAATTCCCGGACGCGGAAAGAAATAGCGCTTTCATCTTATTAAATTAGTGTGGTTTCAATTTCACATTATCTTCAGTAGCTTGGCTCATAGTATTACAAGTTTATTGCTTCTCCTTGTCTATACTAAAAGTCGAAACCTAAAGTCATTTTCTGCTTTATTGACTTGCAGAGAAAAAAACTGAAATTATCCTGATCATTAGAGAGAGTACTTACAATTTTTTTGCCTTCTATTAACACTTCAGAAAAATTGGTCTCGACATCCCGCAGTATCACAGATCCGTTCCGTTCTCTGTAGATGAATTCTTTATCTACAAGAGAGAGAGAAAAGACAGGCACCATCAAGGAACTCAGCTTGGCTTTTTGATGGACACTTGTGTAGGGTGTATTGAAGCGTTCTGAAAAAAAGGTCCGCGGCTTTTTACCCAAGAGTCCTTTAGAGATGGAGAATCCATCTCCGCATCCTGCGGTCTCATGAGCTGCTTCTGTGTGGTCCTCACCGACGATCCACACCTGACAGAAGGCACAGCCTGGACACGCACAAACCTTTAGATGTTGTGGGAATTTCTTGGGTGAGACACAGCGGGTAGGCACTCAGAGCAGGTGAGGAAATGAGCTGCTAGAAGGTGCAAGGTGGTTGGCAGGGAAGAGACCGTGTCCTGCATCTGACACATAGGGATGGGGCCATGCAGCAGCCTAGCAGGAGGCAACCCCCAAATCCGCAGTACCAGCTCCGGTCTTGTCCACGTGGATTTCTGACCACTCTCGGAGGACGCAGTAATAGTCCATCCATCGTGCTTTAGTGACCCTGGTCTCTTGTATATTAGCAACTGAAGTTTCAACTATCCCCTTAGAAAATGAATAAATCACATACTCAATTGTATGCAAATGAAAGGCTACACTTTCCGGAAGCAGGGTTGTTGGGAAGGCAGGCCTGACACAGGCACAAAAAAAGCACATCTTCCCAAGGAAAGGTGGTGACAGTTGGGTGGCAAAGCTGTTTCACACTAAATAGGTGGTAACTGAAAGGCACGGTGCAGACTGGATTCACCCAAAGTAAAGTTATTATCGTTCAAGTATGCCTGGTTTATGGGGAAAAAGTTTATTCATAGAGGAAGATTTTAATCACTTGCGCAGTTCTAGGCTAATCCATTTGGTGCATTAATGTCGATTATGCACAAAAGTTTAGTGCTAAGGTTAGTGAGAGACGTTCAGAGGAAGGGGGTGCCATTTACTTTCTCGGTGACACTTGCATATACCAATCAAGTAGGTCATGCTCTCTTTTCCTTCCTTTGTGCAAACAGCCAAGGTGTTTAACCATTTTGGTGAAGGGAGCTTTATGCTCCAAATTTTAAAGTTTCTCTTTGGGAAAGCACTTGAAAGTTGACTTATAAGTTCCAGTGGAAAGTTACAGAAAAAGGCTGTGATTTAATTCAATTACTGCTTCATCTCCATTTGCTTACCAGCTTTCACACTGAGCAAAGTTTGAAAAACCAAATCCTTGTAAGTGGATGAAGATTTACTACTGTCAATTCTCCTAAGAAGTCCTAGGCTTTGCTTTTGCCCACCCCTCATGGTATGAATCACCCTAGAAAAAAAGTCTTTTTAAAAACAGTTTTATAATATTTGATGCACATATAATATGTTTCTGTTACAAAGTGAAACCAATGATGCAATGTCAGCACTAGAGCACAAGGTTTCTGCTGTGTCTTTTCATTTTTCTCTTCCATCCTGTGGGCTCCCCTTCCTGAATTTTGAGCCCTAACTTTTATTACATACCCTTAACTAATGTGTTATTTACTTTCATTTGTAGTGTGCGTGTCTGTGTGTGTGTGTGTGTGTGTGTGTGTATGTGGTGCTGGGGATGGAACCCAGGGCCTCATGCATCCAAGACAATTGCTCTATGACTGAGCTACTCCTCAGCCCTAGTTTTGTTTAGATTGGAGCTTAATGACTAGTGACATTCAGTGACTCCTATGATATTTCCAAGATTAATCTCTACTGTGCTGAGCTCTCATTTTCTTGGGCATATAGTATTCCAGTGTGTGTGTCTGAATGCTTCTACTGTGAATGTTTTTTTCACATCTGTTAATCCAAATGTGTATGTCCTTTTCTCACAGAAGTATACAGGACTGGAGTGCTAGGTTGTGGGTTGTGTGAACACTTATGGTTATAGTGGCTTTACTGGCTTTAGCAGTGCACAAGATTTCTTGGAATTCACATCCTCTGCAAAAGCAGTTGTGTCAATTTTTTCAATTTATTCCAGTATAGTGGGAGAAAAACAGTATCCTTCCCATTCAAATTTATATCATCTATCATGAATGACTTTGAATCCTTTTTTCCTCCTGTAGTGCCATTTATTTGTTGAAACCAAGTCATTCATCTATAAATATTTTTCCCACACTCTAGATTCAGGTAGTCATTTCCTTGTGGTGTTATTTATTTATTTTAATCCTTGTTGGTACCTAATATGTGCCGTGCCTAGTGATGACATTTATTGACTTTCGATCTTATCTACTTATTTACCATTTTTATGTCTTATTTTGTGAAATTTCTCATTTTGTGAAATTCCTGGCTTATTTTTTTGCCTATTTCTTCTTTCTGTTAGACTGTTTTTAATCTTATTGAGGTTTAGGAACTTTTAAAAATTCTAAATGAAATTTTTACTAGCTTTATGTGTTGAAAGTGCCTTTTCTTAGTTGAAGTTTTCATTTGCTTTGTATAATGTTTTATGTAATCCAAATTCTTAAGTCTTATATTGTTAATGTTTGATGTGCCCCATTTGAGAAATTTCTTTGTCTCACAATATCACATAAATAGTCTCCTGCATTTTTTTCTGAAACATTTTTGGCTTTCCCTATCAAAACTGAGGCTTAGTTCACTGGAAAATGACTTATATCTATGGTATGAGGCAAAGATCTAGTTTCACCATTTACATATGCAAATTTATCCCAGGACAACTGGACAGTTCTTTACTTTGTCAGGGGTCAGCAGAGTGGCCAGGACATTTCAGCGTCTGCATTTGTAGGATCTTATGGGGCCTTTTCTTTGGGTTCTGATGCACGGGCTCCTCCTGTTCACAACCACACTGTGAAATTTCTATCCTTTTGTAATAGGTCTTGCTCCCTGGAAGACTGCTCTGTCTTGGGAAAGGCTTGTTGTTCTTTGGAATTTGCTGTCTTTTATATATGTTAGATGCCACCTAAACTAAAGAGAATTCTGGCAATTCGACTAAGAGTACATTAAATGAAAAGGTCAGTTTGGATGAAATTTTTGTGGAGTTGGTTTACCTTTTCACTTATTCAGGTAATAAATTTTTATGTTTTTGCATTGGAAAAACTACACAAACCATCAGCTGTCTAGGAATTAATGTAACAAACAGTGTGAATGACCTGTCTGTCCACAGCTGTACATCATCCGCCCCACCACAGTCCCAGGAAACAACCAGGGAAACACTACACCGTGGCCGGCCTAGTCTCCTGAAATAACTGCAGAGAAGGCAGGAGCTGTTTTACATTCATAGAAACTTAAGAGACGGGATCAGGTATAATAGCGACTTTTAATTGGCTGTAGAAGCTATAGTATTTTGAGAATGACTGAGAAAATGTGAATATGACCTAGCACTTCAGTATCTGAGAACCGAGTTTCTGGTATACATACTAATGTTCTTATAGATGCATGGGAGGACATACTTTAGAGATGTCCGCTTTAGTATTCAGAGGTGAAAGAAAATAATATAATTTATATTTAAATATGTTTAGTGAAAAAGTAATGGGGAAGCACAATGACAAAGGTTAGAAATCCACTGGTATTGGTAACGTGCACGGTATCGCCATACCGGTAAGGCAGGGCTCGTTGTACTGTCCTTTCTATTTTTCTGTAACCTTTTTTTATGAAAAAGTAAGGAAAACATAAAAGGAGCAAGAGCATGTGCCAGGGCAGGGTAGGCGGAAAAGCTCTGTGCATAGACGTGGTCTATGAGGGGTGACCGTGGAGATCCCAAGAGCTCTGCCCCAGCTGGGCAGAATGGGATCCCCACAAGGAGAGCTGGGGAGGGCTCTGGGTGAGGCAGACTCTGGGAAGACGGACGTAGGAAGGATGCGGTGGGACATGAAGTAGTGCACGAGCAGAGGCCCGGGTAACCAGCCCAGGGCTCAGTGAAACCTCAGCAGGAAGCAGGAAACCCGAAGGTAGGGGGACTGCGTCTGTGGAGATGGGATGCAGGGATCTCCAGGGCACGTGTGGTGGTTCACATGGCAAAATTTGTCAGAGGGAGGCAACGCCAGCTCAGGAGATGCAGTGGTCTTGGCCTGTCAAAGCAGCAAGCTTAGCCGGGTGTGATGATGCACGTCTGTCCTCCCAGCACTCTGGGAGGCTGAGGCAGGACGCACGCGTTTGAGTCCAACCTGGGCAACCTAGCAACTCAGGGAGAGCCTGTCTCAAGGTAAAAAATAAAAAAGGGCTGGGGATGTGGCTCAGCGTGAAGGCCCGGGATTCCATCCCCAGCACTCTTTAAAAGAAGAAAAAGCAGCAAGTTTTTCTAATTAGATTCCTCAGTGTCTGAGCACAGAATGAGTGGAGCAAGGCGGAGCAGCAAGCCACCGTGAGACCCAACCCACAGCCCTGGGCACGGAGGGGGGCTGGCGGGGCCACTTGAGACTCACGTAACTTGTGGACATCAGGTTATAGTGCTAAACACCAGCATCTACTGCTCCACTCCGGGTAGCTGTACGGCAGCGCCCTCAAACTCATCCTGGTTCCTGCTTGGAAGTTGCTTGGAAGTAACTACCTTTCTTTCTTTTTTTTTTTTTTTTTTTTTCTGGTTTTTCTCCGGTACCGGGAACCGAACTCACGACCTTGCGCTTGCCAGGCAGGCGCTTTTTGCCGCTGAGCTAAATCCCCAGCCCCAGTAACTACCTTTCACAGATGACATCAGTGGCTGTAAATTTCATCAGAAGATCTAAGATGCCTTAGTTGTTTGAGAAGAATGGGCTGCCAAAGAACTTTTTAAAAGGTTTAAGTTTCCATTCTTCTGGTGAGGGATGATTTTTCTGCATCCTGATCACGGTTAGACACAGCACAACAGGGCGCCCTGCAAAGCAGTTCCCTCTAACACTGGGAATCAGATCCCCACACGTACGGGGTGGACGAAGAGAGATATACCTGAAACTAGAATTTCACGAGTGCTTTTGTGAATTCTCTTTCATCTGAACCTACCATGAAAGAAAAGGAGAGGAGAACACGCTTTCAGATGTTTAGATGAGCAAAGAAGTAAAGATCAGCAAAGAATAAATGTTCTCAAACACTTAGCCGAAGAATAAATACGGTATCCTTAAAAGTGTGTCAGCGAAGCCCTTTTCTAGTAACCAAGCAAAAGTACTGTGTTGATAACACATTTTAAAGAATATTTATGATTCCTTTTCATAAAAATCTAAGATTCTCTACAGGGCTGATGAAGTGATTGCAGTAAAAAGGCTCCATTTTTCAGTAAATCTCACTTCTACTCAATAACAAGTATTATGGAACGTCTCAAAATATTTGAAAGACTTTGAAGTACGGGGGGAGAGACCACTGCCCATTCCCTAAGCACAGCGTGACAGATCTTCCAGTGTGACTTCCGGGGCCTTGGCAGTTCTGTGTCTCTTCCTGCCCAAGTCTCTGAGCTCTTACCCACCCTGCCCAGCCCCACTTATAAGGCCGGTTCTGCAGCAAATTGGTTTTGCAACTCTAATTGCCCATATGTGTGGCTAATCTTACTTCTACTGAGCTCATTAATTCAAGAACTAAATGAAATCTTTACCATGTTTATTTTATATTAATAAGTCTCATGAATTTTATCCTTAAAAATTCTTTCCTTAGTAAAACACAGTATGTGTAAGAAATGGGTAGAATTTCACAGAGGAGCCATGAAAACAAAACAAAACAAAACAAAACAAAACAAACCCATGAAACCACTTAGAAAGAGATTTGGGTTACTAGTTTGTTTCAAAATTAACCAATTTACAGATTACTCATACTCTTGTACAGAATACCAAATGTGGACACAATCAGTTGTTCTTTAGAAGTCATCACCCAAGAAAGGGTCCATGAAATATGGCCCTGTGTCATTTTATTAGGAAACCAGTAAGTGCATTTCCAAAAGGGCCCCCTTGCCTGCGCCTGAGGGCCACCACCTTGATTTAGATGTTGGGGCGCAGCTGACGCTGAGCTCTGGCCACCCTGATCCCCAGGAAGTCTGTGACGGATGCTGTTTTGTTACACAAATACACACGACACACCTTTGTCAATAGCCTCATTGCCAGCAGCGCTACAGAAGGTAGCAGATCGTTGCAGGGAAAAAACCCTCAGAGTTTGTTGTCCTTCTTTTTGCAGTTCTCAAGATTGAGCCCAAAAGTGTTCCCCCTAAATAATGCTCACAAGGCAAATTAGCGGAAGAGGTCTAATGTAAATGACCCGGTTCCTGTCCTTTATCTAGCTCCCAGTGAGACAAACCATCTCTAGCAAAGCCCAGTGGTGGGAGGCCCTGCAGGAGAGACCAGGCAGGAGGATTTCATTCAGAGAAAATGGTGAAAAGGACCAGGGCTAGGAGACAGTTTGTTGGAATCGGTGTGTGCCGAGCTCACTAGGAATCTGGAAACTTGGTTTCTATTTTAGACTCTATGTAGACTGGCTATGCTGCGCCTATGCAATAAAACTTCTACAACAGCATCCTTAAAAGGACAGAGGATGCTATTTCCCTCTTCCTTTTTCACATGCTAGCAGGGATGCTGTTGTGACGGGTGGAGCTGGAACAACCACCCTTAGGTGATCTCAGACGTGGACCATCAAAGCAAAACAGACAGATTCCACCTTCTGGTTTTCACGTGACAGAAAGAACGGTGACAGGCAAATTTCTACCTTGCTTACACTGGCACTATTTTTATTCTTCTGTCGCTCAGAGTTGAGCGGATTCTAATAAAGAGGTATGATCCTACCCTGACTCTAATTTCTGGCTCTGGAGCCAGGGGAATTTGTCTGTAATGCTGCTGCTGCCAGCATTTGTTAAAGCAGGATCCTGTGTTTCTCAGTCTTTCATTTTCATAAGAAAATACCTTATTTTTCTGAAATGGCTTACCGGGCTGGTTCATTGAGGTTCGCCATCTCGGGGTATTGTAAAAGAAGAAAGAAGAAGAGGAGAGGGAGGGGAGGAGGAGGAGGAAGAGGAAGGGAACGAGAACATATTGTACGAGCATGGGATGCTTGTTCATGTGTCTCCAGCCTCAAAGCTTCGGACTGTATAGGGGGCCACAGAGCCGAGTGTCCTTCAGAGGGGACTGGCATATGTTTCACACATAAGAGGCAAAGGCAGACCCCCTACCCCCAGGGTGCATGGCTGCCTGCATCTGTCCTCTTTAGGCAGAGGCTGAATCTGAATTAGACCAGTGTGGGTGCTGTGTTACGATCCCCTGAGCTCCCATCTCCCCAGCTGCAGCTCCCGGAGGGTTGAAAGGTCGCCAGATGTACCCTGACTGTAAAACACTTTGTCTGTGGCTTGGTTTGGGCCCATGCCACTTTCCCTTCTGGCTCTGATCCAGGGGGCTCTGCTGAATTATTAATGTCCAGCCAACCAGAAGCCAGAACCAACCTTCCAAAAGCTATGGGAAGATCAGGCCCTGGTTATAAGCTCCAGTTGGGTGGCATACTTGTCACACAGGAGTCCTTACGGTATCATGATTATTACAAGCAAAGAAGTCCTCACCATTATTTAGCAGGTAAGAGTGAATCCCTGGTGTGGATCCTTACCTGAAAGTTCTAGAACATTTCTACCATTCCTAGTTGTTCGCTGTGTAAGTGCAGACAGGTTCCTGGGCTTTTCTGTGCCTTGATCTTCCCATCTGAAAACTTGGTTCTGAACAACATCTATTTTATACCACATGAGGACAAAGTCAACTTTCACTGCTGCTCAGTGTCGTGTGTTAAGGACCGCTGACCCTGCCCGCAGAGGACAGCAGGGATAGCTCCCAGGCCTTGGGACCATGGAACTCCAAAGACTTCACAGTTTGCCTTCCCTGATGCAACTGAAACCTGAAGACCAGGTACTGAGCGGTCTTCCCGTCATCTGTTCCCAGTAAGGGCGTGAGTTTCATCATTATGCTAGGCCACCCAGCAGTGCTGTCACCTAGACGCGGAACAAGCATGGCCTCCCAAGCACGGCCTGGTTTGGAGGCTGCTCAGGCAGGGCTGCGGGTGGCGGCAGAAACACATTCTCATCTTCACCCAAACTTCTGGGACGAAATCCCACTTAGATGTGTGTGAAACACGTGGGTGACTCCATCCGAGTCGGCAGCACTGTGCTTCTAACAGTTACACTCCATGCAAGCCGCAGAGAACGGTTCTAATTTAAGCAACAACAATTCAGCTCTCAAAAAAAGAGCAAATTGATTTGCATTGTAGTGTAACAAACACACAGCCAGGCTCAGGTACTCTGGGGATTCTATTACTGTAGCCATCCAGAAAAATCAATGCAAGGCATTCCGGGTCTCCCGAGGTAGGAGACACTGCTCCTACAAGAGAGCAGTCACACTGGCTGTCGCGGTGCACACCTCCGTCAGAAGCAGAGGCAGTTCAGGGCAGTAAGCATTCTGCTGACTGAGGCATTAGCACTGCCTTTCGGAATGGCAGAGGCTCAGCGTAAATGAAGCTGAAGGTTGCGTCCTGCTGCAGAGTTTCTGCTTGCTCTGTTAGCACACAGTTCAGGTGCCTGGGTTCCGCTGGCTTCTTTTTCTCTTTTCCACTTGCTTCTGCATCTGCTTTCCTACCTACGGCTGAGGGAACGCACGCCTGTATGTCACATGCTAAGACAGATTGGTCAGTGGCCAGCTGGGTGCAGTTTAAAAGGCAAACCGCTTCTTCCCTACGTCTCATGCCACAGAACTGCAAAGTGAAACTTCCTCCCCGAAACAATATCATCACACCTTCTCTATTCTATGGAGAGAAATAAGGTCACTCGGGTCAATGTTAGCAGCTCTGGTCCCAGTATGTGCGCGCCCTCTTGTTTGGAGCTGCGTCATTATACATGGAGCCATCAAGCACAAAGAAAAAAAGCTGCTGTACTTAGCAATGACACTACTATGAAGAGCAATACTACAGCACACTGCAAAGCACTTTCTGTAACAGTACACAGAGGAGCGCATGGGACACTGGCTCATCCAGAACAGAGGAAAATGATCATGTCTTGGATAGGGTTATCTGGAAGCCAGTACAGAGTTCATTTAGCTATTAAAAGAAAACTCTCATAGGTTTTAAGATTTTCTCCTCACCTGAGTGATCAAAGTTGACACAAATTATGTTTGAACATCTACAAAAATTAGGAGAGAAATGCACAATGCTTATTAATTGAGTGCTATGGTTTTGGGAGAACACACAGCCTTCTGTCAATGACCTCAGTGGTCTCTAATCTTTATCATTCATCAGTGAACTGATTTTGCTTAAGTGGATGTGATCTCCTTAAAGAACCAAGGAAAATGCCAAAGGTCAGCTTAGCTTATATCTAGAAGACTGTTTCATTAATCATGTAAGTGTTTTAATAATTCTCTTAGGACCATTTATAGTAAGAAAAAGTGTACTATCAGCAAATGTTTGAATAAATAAATTTCATATTAAAATATAAAAGTCATTAATGTATTGGCAAGGGTGTATAAAAATTAGGAATATGCAGGCCTGGTGGCATGGTTCTGTAATCCCAGTACTCTGGAAGGCTGAGGCAGGAGGATTACAAATGTGAACTCAGCCTATGCAACTTTGCAATCTAGTGTGACCCTATCTCAAAATAAAAAATAAAAAAGGCTAGGGATGTAGTTCAGGGTAAAGGCCCTGGATTCAATCCCCAGTGCCAAAAACGTTAGGAAAATGGACATGTTGTATGGTCAGTTAAGTTCCTTCAGTTTGTAACATACTTTCTAGGATATACACATTTGTTACTGTTTTAAAGTTTTGCCAATTATAAGTGCTATTCCTAGACAGGATAGTAGGAATTCACCAATGGTTGTTATACTACATATTGTTGTTTCACATAAGTTGCTCAAATTACCAGATATAAGCATGCAAAATTGGAATATTATTTTAAATTCTTATTTTCTTCTTCCCTTTAATGGTTTGATCAGTCTTCCCTTCTTACATCTGGTAATCTGAGCAACTTCGTTGAAGATAACAATATGTAATATAACAACCACTGTTAATCCCCATCATTTGGTTTGAAACCCTGTATCATTTTTAATGTCCTTGCTTTGTTTTGTTCTTTCTTTTTACTATTCTCTTTAAAATAAAAAAAAGTGCCAATCCTGCAGGTTATACCTTTTTTGACAATTAGTACAACAATTCCTGCAGTGGATTGATAACTAGTGGTCAACTTATAACCCCCACCTGAACTAAGTGAGTGGTGCTGGTGTGGGAGGCCCACCTGAGGACTGTTGCCAGCAGCATAAGAAGCAGACCTGGAGAAGAAGCAGGCTGTTGGGAGCTGGTAGAAGCTGTGGGGAGCTCGTCATGCTGGTTTTCCTGATGAACTTGGCTGATTTCATCCTCCGAGGAGCTTGGGACCTCGTTGGCACTGAGAATAGCTTCAGTTCACTTTGGGGGAGCCCTGGTCCTCTCTTTGAGCATTGCTTCTTGGCTCCAGAGGGGAAGATGGTGCACTGCCTGCCTCCGGAAAAGCTTGCTGCGTTGGCTTCCCTGATGGGAACTCGGCCATCTTGATCATCGGAGGAGCTCGGGACCTCACTGTTGTTGATGATGGCTGTGGTACCTTCTGGGGGAACCCTGGTTCTTCTGAGCATCACTTCCTGGCTCCAGTGCAGATCCCTCAGCCTGCTAGCACAGGTCCTTCATCCCACTGGCACAGACTTTCTAGATTCCACCACTGACCTTTGGGCCTTTGCAGCGCAGATCCTCATAAAACAGGCCTGCGTGAGGTATTGTTATGGGCCCTGGGCCTCCAGCTGGATTCATGGGAGGCATTGTTATGGGCTCTATTCAGCTGGACTCATGTAGGACATTATTTCAGGATCCAGGCCCTCAGCTGGATTCCTGGTCTATAGTGTGTGCACAGATTTCCTGCACCCTCTTAGGTATATCATTCTTTGGGTGACTATTATACATAATCTTATAAAATATGTGTTCTATATTGTATTGTTCCCCTTGCAAAAATAACCCCCAAACCAACACAATCTCCTTCTCCCAGTCTTTAGCTTCTCTCCCTATTTGCATTGTAGGTATTTATGATGGTTCTGTGATTTCACGGGCAAGTCAGGTGATGTGAGTTAGGAATCCAGTGCTTTGTTATTAAACAAAATATCACCAATGCCAATACTGTGAGTCCTTTTGCCTGCAGTGAACGCACAGACCACCGGGGCAGCTTTGCTAGAGAGGTGTGTGCAGACTGACTCTGGTCCTGCTGTAAATGGAAGGAGGAAGAGAGATGTATTAGCTACTTCCTTCAAGATCTGAAGAGCCATCGCAAACAGTATTACATGTATTCTAAGTTGCTTTGATGGAAATAACTAGACACGAGAACAGAAAATTTTAGAGATAAGTCTTACTTTGATATTATAAAGAGCTTTGATGATCTCACCATTCAGATGCAGCCCGGCTGCTGACTGGCCGTTGAGTCCTGGTTTTACTTGGTGTCTGCTCATGGGGGAGACTGATGCCTACCTCAGTGCCCAGCTGTAGAATGCCAAAAGCCACTTTCTAACTTATGCACATAAATTCCTTTAAGATCTAACTTTGAAGTCACCCGCACAAAGCCCTCAAAGGTGAGCCCTTCTCTGAATCTGCCATTTTACTTTGAAGCTGATTTTACATTTCCTTGAACCTCTTTATTTCAATGTCCTTTCTAAACATTCTCTTGTTGTACCATTGTTTTTTTTTTAAATTTCTCTGTCATTCCCTAAGTACCATGAACCTTCCATCATTTAAAGTGTTTCTTATTATAAAGGGCTTATGAGATAGGATTGAAAAGCACAATGAATGTTTACATTTAAAAAATCATCATAGCAAAACCCACACTCCCATTAACCCCCTCCAAAATACTCCTCCCATTTCAAACACACTTATTCCATCATCCTTGCCACCTTCAGAAGCAGTTCTGGAAGTCCTCTTTCAAGAGTATCTTTAATTGTGCTGTCATGGCTGCCCTAATGTCCTGAATTGATTCAAAATGTTTACCTTTCATGGTCATATTGACTTTTTTTTTGGTTTTGGTTTTTTTCCGGCACCAGGAATTGAACTCTTGACCTTGCGCTTGCCAGGCAGGCGCTGTGCAGCTGGGATAAATCCCCAGCCCCACTCATATTGACTTCGAGGAAGAGAGAAGCCACAGTGCCAGGGCTAATGCATAAGGTGGATGAGGACAGCATCATGTTTTTATGACCTGCCTTTCTGTTGATGGTGCTCAGCACTAGCACTCCCCATAATTCTTTTATCACACCTCCTAAAAACTCTTGCAGAAAGACTTCAGAATTGCTTCAGAAAGTGGCTAGAATGATGAGATAAACGTGTTTGAAGTGAAGGGAGATATTCTGAGGGGGATTTGTAATAATTGTTTTTATATAAACACTTACCATGTCTTTAGATCACACCTTGTACAACACACTGAATGCTCATCAAAGAGGAAACTGCTTTGAAGATTGGTGAATAGATTTTGTTCACTTAGTGTCAATGGCTTGCATCTCGATGTCCCCCTAAAGCCTCATGCAGTCATACATGGAGATTGTTGGAGGTGGCCAGACCTAGAGTGTGTGATACAGGGACTAAGGGTATGATGCTGGGATTGGTTCATGGTGTGATGCTAGGATGGAGGGTGTCCCACCCTGGTAGTGAGTGCTATGGATAGAATATAAGGGACAGAAGGAAGGCTGCTGCTGTTGCTTGCTGCTGGTCACTTGCTTCCTCACTGTTGCACTGCTTTGCTGTCCTCCTGCCTTCTGCTTGCCATGAACTGTTTCTCCTCTCTAATGCCGCTCTGCCATGCCACCCTGCCTTGCAGCCACCCAACTGTGACCTGAAAACTCTACAAACTGTGAGCTGAAATAAACCTTTCCTCCTTTAACTTTGGGTGTTGGGTATTTTGTCTCAGTAATGAGAAAAGTAACCAAGACACTTGGAAACCAATTTCTTTTTTTTTTTTTTTCCAATACCAGGAATCGAACTCACGACCTTGTGCTTGCTAGGCAGGCACTGTGCCGCTGAGCTAAATCCCCAGCCCCCAATTTCTATATCTGCTAGAACAGACTTAGGGTGCTCCAGGACTCAGAATAAGGTCTGGAATATGTGGGCTCCCAGAGAGCTTTCTAGGCAAATTTTCTCCTATCTCCTTGTTAATTTGTAACAATAGAAAAAAATGCAAATCTACGTTCACCACCCTCCTAACCCTTAGGGCAGAAGGAAATGCTTGCTGATGCTTCACCATGATTAGCTCTTGGTTATGCCAATCAGCCTTCTGGAAGGGTGTGGGGACTGACTTTTGCTTTCCTAAATATAGACCTTGAGTTCAGCAAAAGAGGGAAAATCATATTTTTCTCTTTTAGGTATTATGAGTCATCTTTTTATGCTTTCTATATTCTATACAGAAAAGGCTAAAAGAAAAATAGCTTTTAAATGGGCTATTTTGCAGGAATTTAGCTGTTGACTATCACATTCATTTGATGGTTAAATAAATAAAACAAGACAATACATATTTCATCATCTAGAGGCAGTTCCTTTTCAAAGAATTAGCCACTTTCATGCTGCAGAGTAAATATGTTAGTGTGGTTCTTTTCTTAGATAATTGTACTGTTATAAAACAGACTATTAAACACAAAATGGTCAAAAATATGGGTTTCTACACATGTAACTCTAACGCCCTAAAAGTACACTGTTCTTAATACACAGAAATTTTAAAACTTAAATGTTTTAAAATTCTCCTCTGAAAATTCGTGAAAATTTTGATGGGAAACAATACTTATCATACTTTCAAGTATCATCCAATGTCACATGTGTTAGAGTTGGAAAACAAGCCATTCTGAACACAGAGAAGAAAAGAAATACATGTGAAATCTTACAGATGGAGCAGCCATGTCCGGAATGGTAGAGAGTAAGAACCAGCAAAAATCTGCTGTCCACAAAAGCAATGAGGGGGAAAAATTTGTCAGAATCCTTTTTTATAAACTTTGGCAACTAACCAATGATTTTCAACAAGCTGAGCAAGACTGACTCAAGAAAAATCGCTGATTCTCCTTCATGGGAGTGAGCTTGGACTTTCTAAACTGCCTTGGTCCCAACTCCCCAGCTCTTGTTGAAAAGCCATTAACAACTGTTGAACAGCTGTCTGAGGTCAAAGTAACAGCTAAAGTAACAAGATGTCAAAAGTACCTGAAAGAAAAAGCCAAGGAATGATATCTCCATGAGGGCGTTGGAAAGCTTGAACATATGGCTGGGAATCTACAAAGCCTTTTCCATGCACAGGGCTGTAGCTCAGGAAAGGTATACGAGGGTGTAATCTTTCACCTCTGGCTGACAGTGGGACTCTGAGCAAACAGGGAAGGAGGGCTCCTTCCTGGTTACTCTAGCACGCATCAGACTTGCACAGCACTTGTTGGCAAAAGATTCATGGATTCAAGGCGCCAAGCATTATCCGAACACTAATCTAACAGAGCAGAGCGTTAGTGGCCATGCATGAAGAGAATACAGACTTTAATGAATTAGTTCAGGAAAATCATTGAATAATTAAAACAATAACAAACAACAATAGCAAGACCTAAATAGGAAGGAAATTTTATTTCCAGAGTCACTACCTTATATTATTTAAAACTTTCAGTACTTAACAAAAAATCTGACATGTGCAAAGAAGAAAAGTATGGTCTAAGAATAGGAAAAAAGAAAGTATATGGCTGTGTAAAGTTTTTAATAATAAAGTGAATCCTGAAGAAGACTAGATGTTGGACAGATTAGAATAAAACCTTTAAATTAGCTGTTAAAAGAATATTTAAGGAGTGAAAATGATGTCTTGCCAAATACAGAAAATCTATTGAGATGGAAATTATCTTAAAAGAGCTGAATACAAATTTTGGAGTTGAAAAATACAGTCACTGAAATGAAAAATTTACTAGAGGGTACAAAATAGTATTTGACCTGATAGAAGAAAGCAGCAATGATGCTGAATAGAGACTGTTTAGTCTGAGGAGAAAAAGGAAAACAATAAAGAAGAATGAATAGAGTTTCAGATACCTATGGCACCTTGTCCAGTTATCAATAGATAGGAATCTCAAAGGTGAAAGACAAAATGGAACACATAATATTTAATAAAAGAACATGAATCCATATAGTGAAGATGCTCAAAAGATTCCAAATATAAGCTAAAAGAGATCAAAATCTAAACTCACTGTAATCAAACTGTTAAAATGAAAAGACAAGGAAAAAATCTTGAAAACCATGAAAAAAATGTAATTCATCATGTAAATGTGACCCTCAATAAGATTAACAGCTGATTTCTCATTGGAAAGCATGGAAGCCTATGGCAATGTGGTAACATATTCAAAAGTGAGAGAAAAAAAAGATTATCAACCTAGAATATGTATCCAGCCAGATTATCCTTCACAAAATTAAGATATTGTCACATAAAAATTGAGTTCATGGCTAGATCTGTCCTATTAGAAATAATAAAGAGGATCCTTTAGTCTGAAATTAAAAGGTTGCTAGACAGTAACTGAAATCTACATGAAGAACTAAGGCACATTTGTAAAGATAAATGCACAAGTATTTACCAAAGACAATGCAGATGCATTTTTTGTTTGTGACACATTTTTCTCCAATATGACATAAGTACAAAACTGTGTAAGATTGTAATATACAAAGAAGTAAACTGTATGATAATGTTAGAAAAAATAGGAGAGGGAACAGATTTGTATAAGAATAAAATTTTTGTATACCATTGATTTAAGATGGTAGTAATCTGATTCAGTTGCCATAAGCTGGGATGTTATTAGTATCCCCCAGGGCAGCAACTAACAAAATAACTTTAAAAATACAGCAAAAACTTCCAAAAACATTAAATGGTACCATAAATGTCTATTTAACACACAAAACAAGGCAGTAATAGAAGAACAGAGAAATGTAACTGCACAAGTCATATAGGTTACCAATAGCAAAATGACAGCCATGTGTTATATCTTATGGATAGCAACTTTCCATAAATGGATTAAAGAATGGTTGGAAGAATGGGAAAATATGTGATACATCAATACATTGTCTACAAGGGACACATTTTATATAAAAATTTTAAATACATTGAAAACAATAACACAGTGAAAGATGTAACATGCAAATAGTAACTAAAAGACCACTGGGTTGTCTATATTAATATCAGATAAATAATCTGTAAGACAGAAAATTGTTACCAAAGATAAAGCAGATGGTTTGTCACGATGACAGATTCAATCCATGAAGAATATATAACACTCATAAACATATATGCACCAAGAATTTAATGAATTAATGCAAAACTTTCATCAACTCTTCTAAAACACAGAAGAGTATTCTATGAGGCTAGTGTAATCTTGATACAAAAAAGATATAAAACCATGAACTAGCATTTTTCCCAAAAATCTCCCCTAAACTATTAACAAATCAAATCCAGCAACCTAAAGAAAGTAGTACAAAAGAGGAAGGGTGGAATTTATCCCTCAAATGCAAGCTTGAGTCAACACAGGAAATCAACCTAGTGGGCCACATTAAATCTGAATGTCTAAGAGACTGTCACAGCAAGAAGAGCCTACCGAGAGGTCATGACTAGAACCAGCCTGCTATCCTGGGTGGGATCCTGCAGCCCCTGGGGAGAACATCAGCTCAAAACTAAGGAAATATGAATAAAGCACACACTTCAGTCAGTAATACCATGTCAATACTGGTTCATTAGTCATGCCTGATGCACCAGAGTAACATAAGATGATAAAACACAAGAGTTAGGTGTTTCTCTCTGTATACATCTGCTATTCTAAAATTAAAAGTTTATTTAAAAAATTCTCCTGGAACAGGTTCAAGGCAAGGACTAGTAAGGGTGCAGGACTGTGCTGGGCTGTGGGAGACCCCCCAGGTGTGGGCTCTCCGGGTGTGAGTGGCAGACTTTGGTGAGAGTACAATGGCTGGCCTCTTTGGGGATGCTGCCCAGCACGTCCTCATTACTCAGGAGACCGTCTCTGACCTCCAGTTCTGCAATAACAGCATGCAACAGTCATTCTCCATGCAACTCTGCAAATATTTAAGGCCCTGACTTTCCCAGACCTCAAAGTCTCTTAATATTGTATTCCCGATTGCATGGTCCAGGTGCTCATGTGTTGGGTGATGAATGACAGCATTTAAAACCACATCTATGAGTTTCAGAAACATCTGTTAATACAGTTACACATGAGAAAGACAGAAAAGGAAGAGATGCTGTATATTTTCCATTTACTCTTTTCTCTTTTTAAATTAAAAGCCATCTACTTTTAAAAAAAATTCTGGATATTTTTAGCCAAGAAAAGCTATTTTCAGAGGCAGATTTAATTTGCATTCTGAGAAAGATGGTATTGAGCTCTTGGGTTGTAATGAGCCTTCGGACAAAAAAAGAAGGATGAGACAAGAGCAATTTTTCATAAAAATTAGGTCCCCTCTGTTGATCCTTTGACTTCCCTATCCAGCATACACATCTCTACGGAATCACACCTAACTAGAGTTTAAAAAATAATTACTGAGGCTCTTGGCTTTGGCAGAAAGCAGTACTGTTGCTCATATGACAATATGTCACATCGTTAATGTTATTATAAATGACAGGCAGCTAAATTTACACCCAGGGTAACATTGTATATTAATAGGTGAATTAATAGGTTTGCGATCAGGAAATCAGACACCCCATTAAGAAGCCAGATCGTACCTGTCTTCATGCTTATTTGCTATACATATACAATGCATACATCTGCAGCAAGGTCATAAATCTGTTTAAATTCTGGCCTTACAATCAATTCTCTAGCCAGACTAAAAATAGCATCCTCATTGTAATTTTCAAGTGTATTCTTAGCCACTGGAGGGCACTGTTTTATAAACTCCTCCAAGTAAAGAATACTAAAAATAATAGCATCAGTCTACTGGCAATACATTTCAGAATTTATCAATGTTAGTAGCAAGGATAATTCAGCTAAAATGATCCTTTATTGTTTGTATTATTTATCCATAAATAAAGAACAGTAGGTTTTAATCTCAGCCCTTCCCTTAGAGACAGACACGTCCATTCAACGTCTTGATCACTTGTTTCTTCACCAAAAAGTTCACAGTCATAGAATATTTTCATACAATGTGTGATCTGGCTCGTCAGTGTTGTGGCTAGCACCTCTCAGGTTCTGGAAATCAGCATTTATAATGCCTAGGGCTGTGTGTGTGTCTACAAAGTGTTTCCATCTGAGGGACCTCAGGAAATAATTTTTCAGGAAAAGCACAACCATGGTACACAGCAAATCAGAAACTGATAACTGGGAGGTGAGGGTCATTGGACCAGGAAGGATAGATCCCAGCCTGGAGTCCTATCCTCCTGAATTCACAGCAGAGGCCTTTGCTGCTTCAGGGTGAACCACTCGCCCGGCATGGAGAGGATGCTTAAAGGGTATTTGTCCAGTAGTCAAATAAATACTACAAGGACCAACACACAGAGAGGGAAGCACCTAGCTGTGCCTCCTGTGAGCGGCTTGGATACCAAGACGGAAGACAAGGTCACCTTCAGCCCCCTCTCCACCTTTCCTGCTGGAAGAGACACGGAGTCCACAATCCCATGCAGCATCATGCTCCCTCCAGCCTGACCAGAGCCCTGAAAGACTGATTATGAGCATTAAAGCTCAATGACTCTTGGGCTGGGGCTGTAGCTCAGAGGCACAGCGCCCGCCTGGCAAGCGCAAGGTTGTGTGTTCGATTCCCCGTACCGGAAAAAAAAAAAACAAAAAACAAAAAAAGAGCTCAATGACTCGGAAACCTCAACAGACTGACGAGAATGTTCCACAGGTGCAGGATAGACTTAATCTGTGCATCGTTCTCTCTTCTCCCCACCTGAAGGTGCACCCTGCTGTCAGCGACATGGCCATGGTGAACGACTTTCCACTGTTTGAAAACATCCTAGGGTGCTTTCCTTTGAACTACGAAATAGAACTACATCTCCAGAAGGTCATGCAGTTTGGCCTAAAATCACCTCAGAAGCTTTATCTCCCACAGTTCCTTTCTATAGGGATGGTGCCGAGTGGGACATATTTTACTCTTTAGATAAAAGCACATAAAAATTCTTATTGTAATCATTTTGAGGTCTGCAGCGTGGCATTCTGGGTATGCTCATACAGCTGCAGACGTCACACTAATTGCAGAACGTCTTCCCTGGAACTGATCAGAGCGGCTCTCTGGGCCTAAATTACTGATCTGAGATGTCCGTGGCTTCTAGAACAGGGCGTTCTAACCTCAGTACCACTGGCATTTGCACCGGGGAGCTCTGTGAGGGTGCGCTGTCCTGGACGCTGTGGGAGGCTTAGAAACCTCTTTACCCTCCACCTGCTGGGCCAGTAGGAGAACAAGGATCATGAATAGGAATTTTTCAACCAAGGGCAACCTTTTCCCCCGGGGGATACCTGGCAACATGGGAAGGCATTTTGGCTTTTGCAGTGCGGGTGATGGGTGCTACTGGCCCCAGCAGGTGGAGGGTAAGGAGGCGGCAGTGGACATTCTTGATGACTTTAGGTGAGCAGTTCTAGTAGCCATAGTCTACGTGAAGAACATTAATTTCCCACTCGGTGAACCCCTTTATTTGGGTTCCTATATTACCTTCAGCCAAGGTTGGCCCATGCGACTGTGTTTATCTGTTTACTTATTCTGCATCCTCAGCTCCTTACCTCAGGGTTCTCAGAGGGCTCTGCTCTGAGTTATGGCAACCATGACTGTCTCACTTGAGTGAAGTGCTGGCTCAGATGTTTGTCTTGCAGCCTGCTATACGGTGGTGCTTACCTCTGATATTATTCTCTCCCATACACCTGTCACCTCTGTCCCTGGCCACAGAGGCCTCATCCATTGCTACAACAGAGACACAGCAATAAATACGTCCTTTCCCATCAGCCTTCTGGATGGGAGAGACCTCTTGTGACCAGATACCTGTGACTGGCTGCTCTCTGGCATAAAGATGAATGAGGCGAGTTGTCTGAGCAGTTAAAAGGGGGTGACTTAAAATAAAAAAGCATACCTAGTCCCACTTCTTGGAAACAGATAGTGAAGGCACCTTGTTTCATTCTTTCCCAGGTAACCCCCCCAGCATAATAGAAAACGTAGCTTTTTAAAAAAGAAAAATGGGTGTAATTATACTATTGTTAGACATTGGCTCTTCAATTCTGTGAATTTTGTAAATGTGTTTCTGAGCATAAGGACTTCGGTTATACAACCCAAAAGTATGCTTGGAGATGGAACTACCCTTGCTCCCTTAGTCTCGATTACAGGATAAGAAAGACTTTGAGAAGGAAAAGTTGGAACTGGAAGGTGCTTGGACTGGGGAGGTCCTGTTGTGTCTGTAGAGGTTTCACCACTCAAATAAGTGGCTGGGTGCTAACATCATGGAAGTTATTTCCTGTTTGCTCACACTTTGAGCTCTGGAGAATCTCGCTGGCCTTAAGTGTAGCACGAGCTTCGTGGGACAGGGGCTGATCCCCACAAGCTCCTGGATGGTTCCTGATGTGTACTAGCTCCCCAGCGTGGGCCCATGGATGACTGCCATGAAGACAGAGGAGGATGCTCTTTTACGTTCTCTGCGTGCAGTGGCAGCTCAAACAATAAAGACAGCCAAACGTCTGCAGCTATAATCACAGACAGCTGACTGACAATGGCATTTAAAGAAAACAGGTGTCGGTGCACATTTTTATTTCAAAGTGACATTGAGGTCAACTTCTATGCTACTTCCCGGCGCACAGTTTTGTAGGAAACAGGCCTTGGCAACATTCTGCCTTGCTCAGAAGCACTTCTGGACAGTGATGATGGATCAGATCTAAATGGACTATGAACTCTGTATTTTTTTTTCTGGTATTGAGGATGGAATCCACAGCCCTGTGCATGCTGGGCAAGTGCTCTGCCCCGTAGCTCCATCCCCAGTCCTTTTTATCCATTTTAAGAGAGGTCCTTGCTAAGTTGCCTAGGATGGCATTGAACTTGCGATCCTCCTGCCTCTGCCTCCCAAGTAGCTGGAATTACAGGAACGCACCACACAGCTGTTCCTTCTCTTTGGTTGAAGCTGTGGCCTCATAAGCCAGTAGCAGTGGAGGACTCCTTAATGTATGGGCTTATGTGGGCTTGACAGGCACATCCTCATCAGGGCTCCTGGTTACTTTCTCGTTGCTGAGACAAAATACCCAGCACCCAAAGTTAAAGGAGGACAGGTTTATTTAGCTCACAGTTTGTAGAGGTTTCAGTTCATAGTTGGCTGGCTCCAAGGCAGGGTGGTATGGCAGAGGGCATCAGAGAGGAGAAACAGTTCATGGATGGACAGAAGGCAGCAAAACAGTGAAGTAGTGAGGAAGCAAAGAGCAAGCAACAAGCGACAACCCTCTTTCTGCCCCTTATATTACATCCAGTTTACCTGACATTGGGGCGGGCCGCAATCCCATCCAAGGTGAGGCACCCTTCATCCTACCCAGAGCTATGCCAAACCAAGCAGTGGACTGACTTAGTAATCACACACTCTTGACCCCAGCATCACACACTCTAGATCCAGCCACAGCTGAGAAGTCCCACCCATGACCCAGAGAGGTTTTGGGGACATCTAGACACAACCAAAGAATCACCCTCCAGGAAAAATGCTGAAAGATACAGGATAAATACATGATCTCGGCAATGGCGTTTCCTCCTCTAGTAAAACTTCAAAATCTCTGCACACAAAGAGCCCCCTTTTGGGTCAAGTTAATCGTATTAAGTGAATCCTTACATCTTTAGTGTTTCTAATGTCTTCATTCTGCTTTTGAAAAATTAATTCATTCATTTTAGAGAGGAGATTTGCAGACTTGGGTTCTGAGAAAAACGATTACCCTGAGTGCACTTAAGAGGCTCACCTGCCTTTGTATTTCTCCTGAGATAAGCTCATCAGTGTTTGTTCCAGAGAAAAAACAAATCTTAAAAACAGATCATGGGAGTCTCATTAAAAATTAAGATATATAATATTTGTGAGATGTCCAAGTAGTTAGAGATTTTTCTGCCTGAAAATGTAGGACTGTGCTACACAGGATACATCACCCACTGCAAAGCTGTGGGGTGGACTGGCTGGGAGCAGGAGGAGGAGCCCCTGCAGCAGACATTGTGCTCCCACTTCCAGTGAGGCCTCAGAGCAAGGCAGCTCCTGGGTCCTTGTCCTGCCTCCTGCAAATGCCCTGTGGTTCGCTTCTTCTGAGCTCCCTGTACTAGGAGCTCACATGGTATCTCTGTGCAGGACTTGCGCTCCGTCGCATTCTCAAGGTATCAGGAGTGACCTGCATGGCTGTTCCAGTCCCTCATATGCCTTGCAGAGGACCTTGCTATAGACAGTGACTCGTGAGCACCTGTAAATGGGCACTTTGCCAGCCCTTGTGTCTACCCTCAGCATCTAAGAAACAGAGTGGGAAGATATCTAAAGGTGGGATAGTTGGTTCGAATGGAATTTCTATTTTATAGCTAAATCTTGGAAGTGGTCTATATATATCCATCAACAGATCCATCAATGGATAAAGAAAATGTGATATCTACATGCAATGGAATACTGTCCTGTCATAAAGAAACATAGACTTGGGTCATTTGCAGGAAAATGGATAGACCTTGAGATCGTAATGTTAAGTGAAACAAAGCAGACACACAAATGATAAACTAAAAATATAAATTAAAGGGGAAAATAAGGACAGGTAATAGGAAATAGGGACAGAGATACTTTTCCCACTTGGGAAGGGATACAATGATGGAGTGGTGAGGAACGGGGAGAAAGGAATAGAGATGTGTAATACACGTTGTCAACTCCCCCCGAGGGCTGTCATCACACAGTAATGCAAACATGGACTGATACAAAATAAAAACTGAAAACAAAAGGATCTGGCTGGCCCCAAGGGGCTCCTTCTTGGATTGTAAAATGCTGGGGTCCTGGTGAGCTCATTGCTAATGTTAAGCTTCTGACATTCACAATATGTCTCTTAGTACAGAGGACCCGGTGCCAAAGGCTCTCCCACATTCCATGTGCCTGCCTTGCATCTCCATCTAAGTGACACAGCTACACATCACGTGGTTTGTGTCACCCTCTACACATCTCCAGAGGTGCCCAGCTCATGCTGGAACAATGCACAATGGGTGGCCATGCAGATCTACGAGACATCTCACTCACACAGAGAGAGAGAACAGCCAAGCGCAGAGCTTGCAGCTGTCACAGGGGCTTAGGGGTCATAGCCTGGCCCACATGCAGTTCCAGACATGCACCCTTTGTCCTGGATTCCCTTAAAAACGAGAGATGATAGCCAGGTATGACAGCATACACCTGTGATCCCAGCACGCTAGGAGGCTGAGGATTGCAAGTTCTGACTCAGCCTGGGTCATTTAGTGAGATCATGTCCAATACAAATTAATTAATTAATTAATTTTCTTTTTCAGAGAAAAAGATCTTTAAGTGTCACACCTAAGGCAGTCCGCACACATGACAACAGCATGTTCCATACACAGGCGTCACATACACTGACAGCACATGTGTTCTGCTTTCCTGGCCTTTTCGTAGGACATACTTGGCTTCTCAGTGTTCTCGCTGTTTTGTCAGGAGGTTCTTAGTATATTACACAGTGTGCAGTTAACAGGAACATAAAATTTCAATAACATAAAGTATTGAATTCTTAATATGTATTGTACATTTAAAATAGATATCAACATTTTCACATCAGCTGTGTGTACTTCCTTACAAAATCTAAAAGATAATATCAGAAGTAAACTCTTATATGAACTACAATGAAAACACCAATAGAACTCTACCACAAAAATTAGCTTTGGTTCAACTGCCACACTCAAAAGGCTTGAGATATATCTAGGTACAAAGGCCCTAGTTCAAGCCTTAGTACCAGAAAAAAATTAGAACTTATTACACAGTCTAGACAGCCAAGTAACAAGCAATTTGGTAAAATTAACTGTCCTAGGCATATCACAATTGTATTTTCTTTCATATAAAATGACTCTCACCATACTACAACCACTGTATCTCTCCAGGCATTCAAAAAATACACTATCATGTTAAATGAAATAGACCAGACTCAGACAGAGAAATACTGCATATTTTCTTTCATATGCGGAAGCTAAAAAAGAAGGATGACTTGAAAGTAGGATAAAGAACACCAGGGAGGAGGAGGACCAGGCTGCGAGAGAGGGGCAAGAGGTTCTCAGGGTGAAGGTGGTCAAAGCATGTCACGCACATGGAGGAAAGTGTCTCAGTGAAACCAATTCCTGTGCACAACCAGTGCATGCTAACCCAGAAAGGATGGAGATAAAGGTTATTCTATTTCAGAACAAAATATATCCAGATAGTTATATGCCAACGTCTGTATCTTTAAGTGGAACTTCAGCGTGTGAGTGTCAACTGTTCACGTCCATCTGCAGAACACATTGCTGGGGCCCTCCCTGGTGCACCCGCCTGGATTGCAGGGTCTCTGGGCCGTAGGCCAGGGCAGGTCTGTGTTTAGAGATAGCACCACTAGCATGGCCGAGGAAATAGGTTCATGCCACCAATCTGTCCTCAGTCCAGCCCTTACCTACCATGTAATTTGCCCCCTGAAGTCATATGAAAATGTGTGACATGTGAACTTCGAGGGGATTGGGCTCTGTCCCATGTCTGCTCTGGAACAGTCCCTGGGTCACAGTGCTGGCTGAGTAACTTCTCACACTGACCCTGTATTAAACTTCCTGCCGCTTTGGAGACAGCTTCCATTAACCTGGTCATCTGAGACGCACTCTCTTCTGAGCGAGTCTTGCCACTGGGCCTTGTTTAAGGCATGGTGCAGCTCACTGGCCACCAGCCTTCCCTGGTCACATCTTAGGGTCGGGCTGGTTGAAAAGCAGCCTTATCTCTGGAGGGAGATTTTACAGCTGATCTTCAATGACAATGCTCAGAGGCAGAGGGAAAAGGGAAAGGAGAGCCTGGCCTTCCCGCTGAGACAAGGGACTTTTTTCTGCAGCAGGATATAGGGTCGCATCATAGGTCTGGGAGACAGACAAGCCTACAGTAAGGTCTCCTGGGTTCTGGAACCAGGCATGAGCTGCGGGAGACCTGCTGAGCTTTGTAAGTGCCTTTCTCCGGTGTCAGTGGAGGCCTCCAGGAGCAGGCTGGCATGTGTGTAGGAGCGGGGGCAGTGTTTCTCCGGAGTTGGGGACAGGAGGAGGAAGAGCAGGTATTTGACAAGTGTGAGGTCCCGGGACCTAGCAGTGGAGAGATAAGAAGCAGGAAGCCTCCTCTGAGTATTCCAGGCCTGGGGATTTCCATTCCTCTGACATTCCTATGAAATCAACATACATCTGGGGCCCAGGAATTAAGGTTTTTACTATTACCTTTGTTTGTTTGTTTTGGTTTTGGTTTTTTTCTGATACCGGGAATTGAACTCATGACCTTGCACTTGCCAGGCAGGCGCTGTGCTGCTGAGCTAAATCCCCAGCCCCTTTACTGTTTCCTTTGACTTGCTGTTGGCACCTTACATTTCCACCTGATGTCTGTACTGAGGGCTCCAAATTCGTCCTGGAACAAGGCTGTGCTCTTCTGTGCATTCATTTAGCAACACTTGCAGGGCACTGCAGTGGGTGGTGCAGATCCAGCCCTCAGAGTACTCAAATAAAGATAAAGGAGGGCCTTTCCAGTGAACCATTCAGAACAGGCCTTATATTGCGCATGCGAGGTACAAACTATGCATTGTGTATCTTTAGGATCCCAACCTATCCAACTGATCAGAGCTCAGGCCTCTAGTAGATCCTTAATAACACTTACGAAGCAAGTGCAAAGTGCTCTAAGGATTTTCTTTATTGCTTTATGCAGCTTGATCTACAGAAAACGTAGTCTTGTTTGGCACTGTGATTGCATATTCAAGTGATTAGGGTTGGACAAAAACCACTCAAAGAGATGGTCCTGGACAGGAAGTTATGAAGACAACCAGTAGTAGAAGATTTTTGGGGTGGTGAAGCAGCAAAATTCTGATTTTTGCTTGGGAACCTCAAATGATATCCTCCTTTCTGCACTCAGGAAATCTCTCTATCCCTAGGGAACAATAAATGATCATAGTCAAAGGTGTGGGTCTAGAATTCAAGCCATTCCATAAAAATCAGAGAGCACCTGCTTCCCTGGTTCATCCTTTGCCGTCTGCGTCGGTATGATGTTAGGTTGATGGGAACAGGATATAGTGGAGTTTGGGTACTTTAAATTCTGGTTTAGTTTTGATCAAAAAGGGGGAGGAGACAAGGATTGTGGACAAATTTGAGGCCCTCACAGTAAAGACTGGGGGAAGTAAATGGGGAGACAGCTTATTTAAGAGTCAAAGAAAAAATGGAACCCTCTTAGCTTTTACTGCATTGCATCATTTCCTAAGCATTTCATGACTTCTTTTAGACCTGTCTTGGGATCTGAGCAATCAGAAAGGAAGACTTTTAATAGCTTAAGGAAGGGCTCCAGAGATTGTTTCTAATGCCCATCAACTGGTAAATTACCAGGCTCTAATTTTATTTTCAATCCACTTGCTTTTAGTTTAACCTTACTTATTAGGAGATCTCAACCTAACATTAAGATTTTAAAACCCAACGATTTAGTTTAAGGATGAGCACTGGTACTTTACATTCAGTAAACCTACCGAACTTACTTCAGTGTGTGAGGTCACTGAGGAGAAAGCTATAAAGGGACACATCCCATGAGGCTGAGGCACGAGGAATGCAGAAGGATGGCAAGTTTGAGCACAGCCTGGACAACTTAGTGAGACTATGTTTCAAAATAAAAAAAATAAAAAAGGCTGGGGATGTAGCTCAGGGGCAGGGCAACACTGGGTTTATTTCCAGCACCACAAAAAAGAGCAGGAAGAAAGAAGTAAGGCAAGTATCTTAGCTACTTTTCTCGTTGCCAGGACAAAATACCTGACACCCACAAGTTAAAGGAGGAACGATTTATTTCACCGCACATGCTGTTGAGGTTCCAGTCCATAGCTAGCTGGCTCCAAGGCTGCATGGCGTGGCACAGGAGCATCAGAAGGAGAAACAGTTCATGCTGTGACAGGTAGAAGCAGTAGCAGCAAGCAGCAGCAGCCTGCCTTTCTGTTTTATCCCATCCAGGTGAGAAGCCTATTGATTGGTGCCACCCACACCCAGGGCGGGGCTTCCACTATTCACACCCTTAATCCCAGCATCACGGGTTTAATCCACATTGACATAGGCTAAATTCAATCACTTCCAAAATCCCATGTATGGGGGGAAATCTAGATATAAGCCATAACAGGAAGGAAAGAAGGAAGGAAGGAAGAAAGGACAGAAGAGAAGGGAGAAAGGGAGGCAGGAAGGAAGAAAAGGAGAAAAAAGAAAGAAAGATGTAGGGAGTAAAGAAGGCAGAGTAAGGAAGAGAGAAGGAAAGAATAGGAAAGGAAGAGAAAAAGGAAAGGGAAGGAAAAGAAAGGAAAGAAAAAAGGAAAGGAAAGAAGAAAAGGAAATGAAAGGAAAGGAAAGGAAAGGAAAGGAGAGGTACCAAGAGAAACTGTCACTACCTTTTGCTGTCTCTTGCCCTCTGATTTCAGCCCAGGAGGCACATTCTCACCATGGAGCACAGCTCTCTGCTCTCTGCTGTGCTCGCCCCAGAGATACATCACACATCTAGAAAGGGGATCTGCAGTGCCATGAGATAGGGATCTCTTTACTGAGACAATGTATAGTCAGTAACTGCAATGAGTCCTAAGGATGCATTCCCGGTCCATGGATGTCACTATGTAACCAACTCACCAACCTCAAGCACCTAGCATGGACCTACAGGAAGCTCCAGCAAAGTGTCAGACTGAGCACAAAGCCAAACTCATCTGAGTCTCCTGACAATCAACAGCCACCGCTCCTGCTCAGGCGCATCCATTTGTCTCTTAGGGACTCGTCTGTTTGTGCAGATCACAGCTGCAGGAAGGATGGCATTTGGTGCCCGGAGGTGTTAGGATGGGACTCAGATTCTAACACAGAAATGAGTCAAACAGCAAAAGTAAATAACATCTGGTGGAGAAAACAAAGCTCCATTCCATCTGGCTGCCTTGCAGGGCTTCAGGAGGCCATGTGGGTGCCAACAGCCCCCCTCATCCCACTGCAGTTCTTCTGTGACCTTTGGATGCCCAGCTTGGAGCAGACAAGCAACAAGGGCAGCTGTGGCCTAGGACCACACCTTGGGCCACACTGGGGACCTGCGCTGATCTGAGAGCTGGTGGGGGGACCCAGGTGGGTCTGGTCCTTCACAACCACTCCTGGGTTCCCCTGGTAGGTAAAGCACAGTCCCTAGTGCTTCCTGTCCGGTAAGCAAAATTGTCCCTCTGAGCTCTGGGCAAGTCTTCAGCCTCACAGGGGACATTGGCAGAGTTGAGGCAGGAGGCAGCTAAGGGAAAGGCTGGAGAAAGAAGAAAAGGCCTGCCTGCCTTAGAGTCTACTTTCTAGGTCAGCTCTGAGGTATCTGATAACCAGGGAAACAGCTGGGCAAAAAGGAAGCACCCACATTGGAGCTGCTTTCTGAGAACAGAAAAGATCTACTTATGAGTTAAATATTAGCCCAGGAAAAGGATGCCCAGGTCTATACACAACGGAAAAAGGTAACCAGGTAACTTTGCAGCAAGTCCCTGGCATGTACGCAGGAGTCTTCTGCAATCCTTGGCCAACTCCAATCCAAATTACCATGTGACTGACTAAGTGGCTCTGACCTGCTCTGAGCTTTGAGTGCCAGGATAATTCCTCCAAGGGCAGTAAAGGGTAAAAAGAAAGAAAAAGAAAGAAAGAAAGAAAGGAAGGAAGGAAGGAAGAAAAAGAAAGAAAGAAAGAAAGAAAGAAAGAAAGAAAGAAAGAAAGAAAGAAAGAAGAAAGAAAGAAAAAAGAAAAACTGCCACCCCCATCTTCTCACGAAGGGGCTGAGTCAAGCATGAGTCACACCTCGGGCAAGACCCTTAATCCCACCCAAACTCTAAAGCTCAAAACCTTCTACACCAAGCTCCCCCTTATAATGAGCCCTCCTCATTGACGTAGTCCCCCCTCCACTCTGTGGAGCAGATCTTGTTTCTCATTCAAATCAATCACTGATCCTGGTGCTACTCTTGGGTGTCCTGCTTAGTTCTTTGTGTAGGACATCCAGGACCCGGAAAAGGTCCCAGCCCAGTGCCAGAGTGAGTGAGATGCTACGGAGACTGTGGGGCAGCTCTCTGTTACTGGGACAGACGCCCGAGACACCGGCTTACCGAGACACAGGCTGACCTTTGCTCATGGTTTCAGGGGCTTCAGTCCACGACTGATGCGTCCGTGGCTTTGGCCCCTGGGGTATATGAGGGCGCGCAGGGAGCACGCCCTGGCAGAAGCATGTGGGGAGCAGAACATATCACTTATGACTGGAATTTGCAAAGAAAGGAGGAGGAAGAGGCTGGGGTGCACCTCCCGCTCCAAGCACACACCAGGCCCCACTCCTGAAGGTCTCACCCCTCTCATCCGCACCAAAGGTTGGTGACCAAGCCCTTAACATAGACCTTGGGAACACTAAAACCACAGCAGGCTAGTTCTGCCCCTCCTAGCTGTGGGACCCAGGGAAAACGCCCTGACTTCTCTGGCTGGAGATACCCCTGTCCACAACACTGGTGTTAACAGAAGCATCTTTGACTCTCAGCTGGGGAGGTCTGGTTCCAGTCCCACTGCTCTTGGTGGGGATAAAAGCCCCCCTCAAGGACACGAGCCAAGAGGAGCTGGGAAAGTTCACACATTGTTGGCTCTTCGGCCTACAAAGGTAGAGATTGCAGGCAGGTATCTTTCCCTGGGAAAACTCCTTCACTGACTCATCACTGATCGAGAAGTGATGAGCAGCACCCAGGGCAGAAGCGGGAGGACATCCCGGAGAAGCCCAGCCACCGTAACTACTTACAAGATGCTGGCTCTGGTCCTGTTCCCTGTTGTCTCTGGAAAGAGATTTTATAGGAGCCCAAAATATTCAGAGAGAGGGGGATGGGCAAAGGCCTGGAAGGAAAGAGAAGACCACGACCCAGAGACTGCCTGGGCTGTGGTCCAGGGAGCTCTGGGCAGCAGCATCAGATGCAAGGTTGGCACTTATGGGGGAACTTGGACCTAAAAGCCTCAAAACTGCTTAGCATCCCAAACTTCCAGCCACCAGCATGGCTACAGTGTTCCTTCCACATTGACCACTTCCACTCCAGAGAGAGATGGAGAGAGACACAAAGAAAGAGGATTCCATCCCAGCCACTTGTAAACCACCAGATACAGTAATACCTCAGTTCACAAACACTTCTGTTCAGGAACAATTCTGTTTGCAAACAGAAGTGTCTGCAAAATTTTGCTTTTGTCCATGAACTCCACACTGGGTGATGGATAGGACTGCGGACAGCTTCCCCAGAACTGTGGGACAAATTAAGTTCATGGACCGAGGCAACAGCAAGGTCCATGCTGGTGCTTAAACTGCCTCCCCCAGAAGACATACAATTCCAAGAGAGAGCACAGGGCTCTTGCTGCCAGACCCACCCAGCACAGCCCTGAAGTCTTTAACACGTGAACACGAGATTGGTGCCCCGTGTGAGGGCAGATTTGAGTCATTCCTGTATCTTTCACCCCTGACTCCATTGCTGTTGGCCACTGACTAGGCAGAAGACTACCAAGGGCCACAGCAGTGGAACAGCCCAGACAGTGTTTGGAAGCTGTCCCTCATGAGGACGAGCAGGGAGGCCCTGGGACTGTCTAAAGCAGGGCTCCAGAGGGCTCCAGAGTGGCATGCTCAGCCAAGCACCTTGTCTCTCTGGTGAGCCGTTGCTCTGCTCCACCATGTTGAGAGTTTTCATGAGTCTGCTACTGAGCAGTGACAAAAGAAAGGTGTCAAGACAAGGATGGAGGGTCAGACATAGAAGAGGAACACAGCACACAGAATCGCAGTGTTACCCAGGTCACCAGACATCCCATGGGAGCTGGTTCCTGATTACACCTCCTGCTGACCTATCCCACTGGAGGATCTGCAGCCACGGGGCTGCATGGACATGAGGTCCCTTGTCCCTCATAGGGTGGTTCTGAGTGGTGAAGTGAGAAAGCATGCCCACGCTCACTTGGCCCTGTGTTCAGACTTTTTGTGCATAATCAACAAGCATAAAATTTATGATGGGCGCAAAGTTGGTATCAGGCACTGTCTGAGTTACTTTTCTTGTTGCTAAGACAAAATGCTCGACACCCAAAGTTAAAGGAGGAAAGGTTTATGCAGCTCACAGTTTGTGGATATTTCAGTTCATAATCAGCTGGCTCCACGGTAGGGTGGCTTGGCAGGGGGGCATCACAGAGAAGAAGCAGTTCATGGCAGGCAGAGGGCAGCAAAGCAAGTGAGGGACTTGAGCAGCTTCTTTCTGCCCCTTTTATACTCTATCTAGGCTACTGGGTTTAGGGCAGTGCCAGACCAATCACTGTATTGATTGATTTAGTACTGTAATCACACACCATTAATCCCAGCATCACACATTCTAAATTCAGCTACCTCTGAAAAAGCTCCACCTATGACCACGTGAGGTTTTGGGGTGCTATCTAGACACAAGCCATAATGGGAACCATCTTACCATATTAGCATTGCCAGTTAAGGCGAGATACTAGATATACATTGACAATTATAAACATATGTACACATTCTTTAAATGCCAAGACTTACCATAAATAAGGACCTGGTTAGCTCTTCATCAACTAGAAATTCAGTTACCCCAAGTTTTCTTCCTTGGGATGTGATTTTCTCACTTGCTGACTCAGTCATTCAATCAATTAATGTTTACTGGAGTTTTATTACACCCTAGACACTCTGGCCTGAGAGGGAAATACAGTAATTACTAGCCTGCACTGCTGACCCCCAAGAAGCTCCCCGTCAAGGGCAGAACAGGGCTATAGACAGACACTGGAGATGAAGGCAGCTCCCCCTGGGCAGAGGGCTGATGGGCCAGAGGGGATTCTGCTCAATTACAGGGAGATGAGGTGATTCATTTTTTATTAATTAAGAAGCTGATCCATGTTTGAAAAGATGTCAGTGGTAACTCATTAGGCTCCAGCAGGCTGCCGAGGTAAGGGCTATGCGGGATAATTTAATTGAGACAATAAATGGTAACAGCGAGGGTCAGTGGAGTGAAGGATGTGGAGCCTCTAATTAACGGGGCTCCCTGGTGCGTGTTACAGGGCCACTCTGGAAGGGGACCTGGCAGATCTCGCCCTGCCATGGCAGCGCCTCAGGACTCATCTGGGTTCTCCAAATCTTCTAATTTGAGGGAAGTAAAATAAAACCAGGCTATGACTCGTGGCCTAGGGGTTGCTGGGGTGAAAGCATCCTTGCTGTGGCCATGCTGTGAAGCATCATGGGGCAGAAGGCCAACTACCCCGGACCAGAGTATCACCTTGGGGGCAGATCTGGCATTCCCACCCACCGTGCCTCAAGCCCATATTGCTCATCAACTGCACAGGCATGGAAAATGGGGAGATGCTATGCGTTTTCCCAGGAAAATTTCTAAAGAGGCTTGGAGCTCTTAAAGCAACCGTTTGATATCTTGGAAAAGTAACTATCACTTGAAATCCCCCCTTTTCACATATGCATGGGTACATATGAGGTATAATTAAAAATTACATTGAATATTTAGACTTAGAAATTTAGGACAGTAAAGAACACATTGCCATGAATCCATCTCAGAATACTTCCCCTGGCTTCAAATATACTCATCCCAGTCTTCTTTTGCTTTCTGCAGCAGTTCTGGAGTCCTCTTTCCTGAGAGTCTCTAGTTGCCCTGCTGTGGCTGCCTCCATGTTTTGAACTGATTTGAAATGTTTCCCTTTCATGGTCCTTTTGACTTTGAGGAAGAGGCGGAAGTTGCACGGTGGCAGATCCGGTGAACAGGGTGGGTGAGGACAGAGTGTTATACTTTTATGAGCCTGCCTTTCCATTGGATGGCACGAGGCAGCAGCATTCACTATATTTTTTATAACAGCTTTAAAGACGTGAAAGAGGACTTTCAGAACTGCTTCAAAACGTGGCAATAATGATGAAATAAGTGTGTTTAAAGTAAGGAGTGTTTTGAGGGTGATTCATGGGGAATGTCTTTTACTGTAATAAATTTTTTAAAACATGAACATTCCCTATATATTTTGACCACACACACACACACACACACACACACACACACACACACACACACTCACCCCTCATGCTGTCCTTCAGGGAGGGAAGACTGCCACTTCTGCCAGCAGGGGGGACCTCCAGTAGGTCAGGAAGGGGACAGGGTGGTGCTGAGGGATCCATCTAGCTGCGAGGGGTGAGCACAGGGCCCAGGTGGGCAGATCCTCACTAAAGAGTGCAGAAATCTAGTGAAACACAAGGAAGGAACACCTGATCCTAATTTGGAAAATCCAAAGAAAATTTACTTTAGACCAAGCCGTTAAGAATGAAAAAGAATTTTTGAAGCAGAGAATCGCTGCTCAAAAGCAGTTTCAGAAAAAGAGAACAGAGATGAGAAGCTGCTGAGGCCAGAGATGCCGGGCCCGCCCAGCCAGGGAGCAACACCTCGGAGGGACACTGGGGCAGGGATGCCTGGAGTTCCCAGAGCCGCCTCAGCAACTTTGAAAAACTGGCTAAATTTCTATGACTCACAGTTTCCTAGTTGCTAAAGCAAAGATAAAGCCTCCTGCCTCCCTGGGTTGTAGTGAGATTGCAGTACAGTCAGTAAGGTATTGAGTGCAGCTACTGTTATTCCTGCAACCGTTGCTGTTGATTGCCTTTTTGCCGCTGCCACTAAGTGCTGCTCTCTTTTCCCACCCATGCAGTGGGACACTCCAGAAGGAAACTCGGAGTTCAGCACATGATCGTTGCAGCTGAGACCGGGAACACGAAAGATGAAAAATGAGACAGAATGATGCACATGGGCGCGTGTTGAAATAGCGTCCGTCTGAGTTCCTGGAGCACGGTGTGGACCGGTTTCACTCATTAAAACAGTGGGAGGTATAATTGGTCTCCTAATGCCCTGCAGCTGAGGTTCCCTCATCCCCAGGAAAGGTGGGATCTTCAAAATGCCAACGAACGGAGAGAACATCAAGGGGCGGTTTGCACAATCGTGTATGATAATTACATTTTGCTTTCTTCTTGGGGCCTTCAATGTGTATTTGATGTAATGACTTCAAATGATCACTATTGTCACTCCTCTCCTTGGTGAGCTTTTGAGGATCGCTCTGCGTCTTCTGGCGCCTGCGTTCCTGGGCATGGCCCTGTGATCCCTGCTGGCCACTCTGCAGGGCCACTGCACCAGACGTCCTCTGGGGACACGTTCCCTGTCTAGCCATCTGAGGCTTAACGGTCCCGCTTAGAGAATGCGGCCTCCACCTAGCAACAGAAAAGCCTAGACCTTTCAGAGCTCTGTTCCCCTGTACTGAGCCCCACAAGCTTTATTTTAAGAAACACGCCTGGATCTTCAGAATAACAGAAGAGGGTAAAGCACATGTGAAAACTGGGTTCCTCTGAACGCTGTGCACCAGCTCCAACCTTATCTTCTCAAACACGTACTATTCCAGTCTCAGCGAGCCAGCTGACCTTGTCCTACGTTCACAGGAAGCAATCTCTCCGGGGTTAGAGTCTCTCCAGCCTGCGTCCTGAGACGCAGTGGGCTCTCTGCCATCGCGTGGAGGACCAGTGAACCTGGGCGTCAACAGGGACAGTGAGATATGGGGCCGGCACGGTGGCTTTCACTGCTCTTGGACTCGGTGGGACACGGCACAAGAGGAGGTCAGGGAGCAGAGCCCTGCCTGCGGCTGGCAGACAGCTCCTCAGCTTCCGTTCTCAGCCAGGCCTGCTGCACCTCGGGACACGGAGGAGCTTGGGGTGTGGGCTCCCTGACGGGTGGTGGTGGCCTTGGCTGGCTCCTGGAACGGTGTGGGGCTTATCAAACTGTGTCTCAGCCCAGCCTGCCTTAGTAAGAAATGTTCAGTGAAATAAATCAGATGCACAACCTTAAGTATCTCATAGTTTTTCTTATATGAGGAAGCCAAAGTATAGATAGATTAAAGAGCTAAATAAAGGGTAGAGGAAAGATTTAAAAAAAAGAAGTTAAAAAAATAAGGTAGAGGAAAGGAAATAGGGAGATGGACCTTTTGCAGAAGGGCAGGGGATCAAGAGATGGGGGAGGAGAGAGACAGGAGAACATAGAAATAATTAAAGTGCTTCTGCGATGTACGCACGCCCTAAGATGAGCATAATCCTTATGTCCTGCGAAAGTGCACAGATAAACATTTAAAAATAAACAAAAGACAAGTCTACAAAAAGCAAATCTGTGTGCTGGGTGCTGCCACTCGGGCATCGCTGGGCGCTGAGGTGCAGTGACAGAATTGAGACTGTGGGCTCACAGGCAGGAAGGGGACAGGGCGGAGGGCTGTGCCTGGTCACGTGTCTTGCAGGTTCTCTTTGGAATTTACCTTTCCTGTTGCTCCGGTCTGTGACAGGGCTAACAAAAGGGTGGACAGGGAGGATGTGGACAGGGTGAAGTTTTTATATCTTGTGATTTCAGACTTGGGAGGAAATCAAGAACACTGAGGTTAAATCTGCAGTGTCTATGAGACATCGGAGGTGCTTGGGAGAGAGGTCTGGTATGGAGATGTGCATTTAGGTGACAACAGAGTAGGGAGAAACACGGAAAGTCATGACACTCAGTAAAACACCAGGGGAGGGAGTCAGACCCGAAGGGAGGCCACAGCCTGGGCCCTGGGGCCATCTGTGTTGGGGGCAGAGGACAGCCAGCTGGGGCGGCCAGGGCTCCAGCCAGGAGGTGGAGATGAGATCTGGGGATGAATCAGCCTCAGGCCATGGAGCAATGCTGGTCCAGAGCAGCAGCGATGGGCTGTGTCACGTGCTGCTGGCGGCAGCATAGGAGGAGGTCTGAGAAGGGACCACTGACTACAGCCCCACGGAGACCACCAGGGCCCAGACAGAAGAGAGGCTGGGCACACGAGCGGGCGGCTGGCTGGAGTGGATCAGGAGAGAAGAGAAGAGGGGCTGGAGATGCCAGGATGGGGGCACTTCCTGCTGCACAGGGGCAGAGAGCCAACAGGACCTGCGGAACGTGTACTCGATAAGGGGACTGCGTGTGTGCATGTGTGTGTGCACGTGTGTGCGCACATATCAGGTGAGAGAAACGAGGGTGTATTTGTTGCAAGGCCAGAATAATCTAATACAGAGCAAAAAACCCCCAAAAAAACCACAAACACAAATTCCTCCAAATGCAACAATAGGAACAACACAAATTTTTAAAGCCTCGACGTTTACTAGAGAAAGGAGCAGTTTGCTCCTGCTCCTGCTCCACAAGGTGACTCGCGTTTACCTGCGCCATCTTTAGGTGACAGGGAACAAGTCAGTGGCGACAAGTGAAAGTCGTAGTGCATGTGGCAGGGCAGGCATGGTGGCGAGGTGAGGAGAGCTGAAGACAGAGGTTCAGGCTTAGTCACCCGTCACCTCAGAATGGGAAAGAGCTAGAAGGCTGGGGAGCTCAGGCGGATTGGCCTAGGCCAGTGGTGGCGAACCTGTTAGAGGCCAAATGCCCAAACTGCCACCCAAAATCTACTTATTTACTACACAGTGCCAGTACTGTAATGAAACCCGAGTATCCAATGCTCACCTGCCAGGGTGACTTGGCTTATGAGCCAACAGAGAGGGCTCTGTGTGCCCACTGTAGCACACGTGCCAGAGGTTCGCCATCACTCGTCTAGGCAGACAGGAAGGGACCAAGACACTGCCGTACATTACAGAACCCCAGAGCTGCACAAAGGGATGCAGAGGGTGGAGCTGGCAGCGTGGTTGTCTTAAAGGAGATCAGAAACTCCTGTACAAGGTGACACCAGAGAGGCACCTGGAGCTGGCCCCTGCCACTGCACAGGGACAGCACAGGGAGTGCTGGGCTGCTATGGGGCTACTGCTGTCTACACCCCCTCTGCTGCCCCAAAAGGCTGCCATCCCAATCACTTTCAGAAAGTAGATTGAAAAACAAGTCTACTAAAATGGGGGGGGAGGCCTAAACTCCAACCCGACACATTTCCTCCTGACAAATAAAGCACATTAGTTCTAGACTATTAACTCCAATATTAAGCCCAAGACACATTTGTTAACTTTAGTGGTTTATGTGTACTAAAAATATCCCATTTTTTCCACTGTAGGGAATTACTCCATTTTCCTTTATCACCGGGGTCTTCTGTTACTTTGGGTTAGGCACTGTGGGAATAGGCAGGCTGGAATAGAGAGTTTAGAGGGTTGCAATAATTCAGAAATATTCACAGCCTGTAACCTGGGTTAAAACATGTGACACAGCTGCTGGGGTTGCATAGGGAATCGGCTGGGGACAGAAGATCTGGATTCTCTCCAGTGCAGCATGGTCTACCAAAACCAGAGAGAGGTAGGTTCAAGATTAAATTGTGCCACTTACTAAGTGTATGATAGTGATCAAATTACTTACACATCCAAGGATAAGTTTCCTCATCTGTAAAGTGGGAATGATAGGAATTGTGAGAATAAAGCTAACGTGCATAAAACACTTAGCCCAGAGGTTAATATATAACTAGTAGATGAGGAGGAGGAGGAGGAGGAGGAGGAAAAACAGGAAGAGGAGCATCTGGTGATGGCAGTAGTAGCACTGAGTAGTGATTCCCACGTCTACTGCTAACAACTTGTTCATGGGTGGATTTTTTACCCTCTCTGGGTCCAGCAATCTGCCTGCTTGCTACATTGTAGGTCCCTGATAAAGTCTTATTGCATGAATGAATGTTCTAATAATTTCAAGGCTCATCCCAGCTCTGTAGCATGAGATAACCCTATGAATTTATACTAATCTTTTCCTGTATCATCTCACTTAGACTTGTAGTATAAGAAAATGCATCAATTCTTCATACCACTTGTAAAAAAATAATCAGAAACCATTATCGACCTTGGGTTGGCTTTAAGCTGTCACACTCTTAGGGGGCAGGAAGCCAGGGAATGATCAGGAAGAGAAGTAAATGAAGGGAAGGGAGCAGGGCTGCTAAGGAGCAGGGCAGGGACCATTTTGTCCCCAGACTCCAAAGATCCTGCTCTGTGGGGAGACCTGACCACCAGGCAAAGCCTCACACGCAGTTACAAAGGGGGAGCCCTCCTGTGACAGTCGGGACACCCCAGGCTGATTCATCCGTGAGAACCACAGGTGCGCTCTGCGAGAGGATTCCCTGGAGCCCAATCACACAGGCTGTGTGGTTTCTGCACGCACATAGCCACCTCCTGGATGGCTTGTGTTCAGTCCCAGCTTCGGGGATGTGAGGAAATGCTGGCTGATTTCCTGTGGCCAGGGAGAGCCGACTCCTCTCTGGGCCAGCACACTGACTTGCTGATGACATTCAAACTCCTTATTTCATTCACGGTCCAGATGCTTGCAGAAGCTTATGTGACCTTGGGATACCAGGTGTTCCTGCTGACTTGGGATGCAGTGCTGATTTGGCCGTGTCTGAAGCCATGGCACCCTAATATCTTTCCAGACCCTCTGCCAGCTTACTCTGAACCCCGAAGCTTGGATTTGCTGTCCCTTAATTCTGGCCTTTTGATTGAGGCTCAGAACCTGCGTCCTCGCCAGCTTTTGTTTTGCTTTGTTTAGGTATTGTCTCTCCTTTACCCAGGGTTCTCCCAATTGAGGTGAGCACAGACCAACCTTTTAGACGTGGATTTTTCCAGGGGTTGGATCTCCGCTTCTCTAACGAGTCCTGGTTATCCCCAGAAGACTGAGTTTGTACAGTCTCTGAAATGCCTTCTCCAAAAGCAGGAGGAAATCAATTCCTCCTCTGCATTTTGCGTGGTTGCTCATCATTTTGTCTCCAGGATGTGACCCTGCACCTGCTAAGGAGAGGAACTGTGATGGATTCTCAAGGGCCGGCCCTGAGCTGGCCCCTGGCGCTCTCCTGCCTGTGCCGTGCATTGGCACAGACGCACACCAGGCACTACAGTGGCCTCAAAGCAAAAGGTAAATCAATGCTTCAGTCAGCAGAACTACCTGTGCTCAGGGCACGATCTGGGTTTCTGTGTGCACTCCGCTGGCATTCACAATACACTCCTCTCACAGCTCCCCTATTTTTATAACAAACCCTCCCTCCAGGAGAGTTGCTTCTTTTTTTTGCAAATAAGGTACATCCAGGGTCAGACACTAAGACCGAAATCGTAGCAGAGAAAGACAGAAGCTGTTGCCCAAAGTCGGAGATGGAAGACATTGCTAACTGATTTCTGAGACTTTGGGGAGCACGAGAAAGCATTCCGGAGGCAATTTGACAGTTAAAAGTATGATCTGCACAACAGTGTAATGGAAGAGCGAGGAACTGAAAGTCAGGAGGTGGGCTTTTAGCCAGAGTGTGCTGCTAACCCGCTCTGTGACCTTGGAAAAGCAGCTTAGCCTCTCTGGACCTCATTTCTTATGAAAGCAAGGATTTGAGCTGAACCTCAAGCATTGCGCTTGAAAGGGTCCTGACCTGAGGATTATTTTCAAATGTATTCCACTGGAGCACAGGCTGAAAGCAAAGTGTGGAGTGGAGATAACACCAGAGGTGCTGAAGGGAAGAAACAGCCTGCGGGGACAGAGAGCCGCGCCCAAGGTTTCAGACTCAGCAGGGGAAGGAAAGAGACCACGCTGGCCCCCAGACCTGGGAGCGCACCGCCTTCTGCCCCAGTTCTCTTTTGTTTTGTTACTTTAAAAAAATCTTTCCTAAAAAAGCTAGCTTTGACCCAGATTAAAGTTCAAGAGGGAAAATAAACTCATGAGCATCTGCACACCAGGCTCCCTGTGTTTGCCATTGTCTCGCAGGGATCCTTTGTCACTGCCAATGCCTCTGCCCAGAGAGAGTGACAGTAAGAGGACAGGAGACCATGGAGGGCCACAGAGAAGGCAGGCAGGTCCGGGCACCTCTAGGGCTGTTGCTCAGCAACAAGCCGCACCTTCCTGTGAGTTAGTGACTGCAGGAGGGGACCCATGGAGAAGCAGCCTCAGCAGACCTGTTTCTCAGGAAGCTGATGTGTGCTGAGGTCTGCCAGGCAGCACCATAAAATAAGGAGCCTGGTTTTACCAGGTCTGCATGGTCTCAGTGTTGGAGTATGGTGACTATGCGCAAAGCTCCGCACATCCGCAGGGCTCCCACAGCCCGCAAAGGGATGGAGAACAAAGGAACCAGGTCCAGGGGCCGGGGTGCTGTGGAGGGAGCTCCTCAGGGCTCCAAGGACTCTGCACTTACCGCTTATCCACTTTGCTTCTGGGTCATGGATTTTGAAATCTTTACTGAAAAGATCTTCCACGGTGACCTTCTTCTTTTGCGATAGACTATTATCTTCCGCTAGGAAAAAAATAAGAGAGATGGTGAGACTTCCTCTAGTTGGTTAAAATAACACACATGTACAATAAGATTTCGGTAAATGAGTGGTGAACAACAGCCAGTCTTGCTTGTTCTTTTTCACTAAACTATCAGCAACCATGGTGAGGAGATCTCAGTTCAGCAAAATAGCATCTTTGGGTCCTCACATGCACATGCAGTGCATAAGCGATTCTGTTCCTTACATACAGAGGTAGAGGCAGATGCATGAATAAGGTGGGGATGATAAGACAGAAGGAGCTCTATGATCAGTGTAAACAATCATTCATTAAGGGTCCGCGCTACTAATTACAGGCAGTGTGTTGGCTGCTGGGAATGCTAGGACGCATGAACTATTCTGTAAGTATTTATGCTCTGTAGCTTCACTTGTCCCCGGCTGTCACTGGGTTCTGGGTTAGTGTTTATTCAGAGAGAATGACACCCGAAAAAACTGTGTGCAAACTGGCTGACCAGCCTGCCTCATCCGTGCTTAGGAGGAAGTACCTGGAATAAGCTCATGAAGGCACCACACCAATACCTAGCCCAAGACAGGATGTTTTGTGCATGGCCCCAGTAGGTGAGGCTTTAGAAATCTGGCCGCTCTTATCCTATTTGCAGAGGTCAAAGCTTCCAGGACGTTAGCTCTCCTGGAAAGAGGCTGTCTCCATCAGAGTCGCAGAAATCCATTTATGTGCCCTATTAGGAGAACCTCAGCTAACGGAGGAAGTGCACACAGCAGTCCACCAAACCAGCATCTCTTCTGGTACAGTAACAAGAAACTCCCTTCCCTGGCCCACCTCTGCTATGCATCGTCTACCTGGAGCTCTAACCAGAGGATGCTAACATCGCTACAGTGTTCTTGACGACTTATGTCCTTTCGTGGTGTTCCTCACATTCTTGATTTGTGCTGTGTGGCTGTGGGGTCATCCTGGGGCTAATTGCCCGGGTCTGTGCACAGTCTCTGTTAGCTGGCTCCTGACCAGTGTGTGTTTACATTTTGATCTCTGCTTATTATGTCTGTGTCTCTTTCCAGTTTCTGCCCCTTGGACCAGCACTGGGTTGTCATGGTTCCTGCCCTCCACAGTGCCCCTTGCCTCTTCGTTTTCGCTTTCAAAATCTCCAGCAGGTTGGGAAAATAGCAAGGAATCTAGAGTTGTATAATGATACAGGAATACACCATCTCTGGATGAGCTCTTCAAAGCATCTTCTAGGGCTGTCGTTCATAGATTTTACTGTGACACATTTTCTCTCTTCTGGCCTCTCTGGATATTAGAGTATTGAAGTTACCAGAAAAGCCAAGGATCCTTTGTGCGTTGATTGATTTCCTGGATATCAAATGCAATGACTTTGTGTGAAAGGCTTTTGAAAATTACAGAGTGATACGACTCAGGGTGGCTCTTGTAAGATGTGATTGTGTGAAGCCACCCCTGGGTGTAAACACAGCTGATTCTTCCCTCCATCCGGGTTCTCCCTGCCCTCAGGCAGCCCTGGAAAAGATACTAACAAGCTTAACAAGATGCTTTTCTCGTGGAAAACAGACAAAAAAATGGGAATTTAAAGATGACTGGACATCCACCTAAGACCATCTAATACCGCAGCCCAGCAGTTAAGAGCAATAAATCTTCCTCAGACATCCCTAAGTATATGGTCAGAAAACAAGCTTAAATATCACATGGTTTGTCTCATGCGGGAAACCCAAAGTATAAATAAACTGAAGAGCAAAACAAAAGACGGATAATAGAAAACAGAGAAAAGGACCTTCTGCAAGAAAAAAGGGGATCAAGAGATGGAAGAAGGGGGGAAAGGGACACATAAAGAACTCATATGTGATATATACATATACCAGCTCCCCGTTATGAATGTAACTCTTATGTACTGCAAACATGTTCTAATAAAAACAAAAATTAAAAATACAGTCATATTAAAACTTACATGTCATCTAATTAAACTTCTCTATTCAAGGATGATTCTGGTTCCATATTCTGAGGTATCCATGTGTCAAATAAGAATGAAATGTAGGAGTGACATTTAAACAAACCATAGAAATGAAAGATGGGAAGGCAATTTAGTCACTTGCTAACAATTTTTCTTCTCATAAATGTTTTGTTATTTTGAAGCACTGTTACCTTATTTGGTTTTTAAAGATGTGTTGACAATGTAAAGATTTTTATGAAGGACAGTTTATGGTGGAAGCGTCATGGAGCATGCTATTCAAAGTACCCCACGGAAGCCAGAAGCTTGACTTGGTCAATAACTGGCTCTCTGTCCTGAAGAAACTCAGGTCTGGCCTGGCAAAACATTGAAGACTCATTCATACATCCAACTAGCTCACTTAGTTGTTGACTTACGATGTGAAACACCCCCTAATTCTTTGAGAGGACCATGGGCATGACCAACTGCCATGTTCCAGGAAGCATGCTGAGCCCTGAAAAGCCAAAATGGCAGACTCCACCCTTGCCTGCAAAAGCTCACAGAGTTGTGGGAGCCAAGGCCACACGGACAGCCATAATGCTACAGTGATGGTGGGTGCTGAGAGGAGGAGAACCTTCCTTCTAACATTTAAGGGGGTCAGGGAATGGGAAACTGGGAGGGGTTCTGGAAAGACTTTCTTGAGGAAAAAATCTTTAGCCAGGATAAAGAAGCTAAAAGAACAATTAAGCTAGGAAGGATTAGAGATGTTGGCTGCAGTGTTTTCAGAAAACTGTAGGGTGACAGCACGAACAAGAAATAGCTAGAAGTGAAGGCGGACTTGGTCATTGCTACCCTAAAATTCCATTAGGACGTGTTCATGTGTGGCTGTCATCTCAAATCCTGTGTAAGGGTCAGTAGCTCTTCCGGTGTAAGAATGACACATCTCCGCGTCAGAAGCATTCTCAGTAACTATCTCATCAGCACCACTGTCTTCTCCATTCCTCCTCCCAGAATTCCAGCCAGCTGTGCGGAGCTCCGAGGCCACCTCCACAGCCCACGCCTTTTCTTTCGTGTCTTCCATGTTTTATGTTTTTGAGGGGCATTTCCACGATGTCTTCAGTGCAATCTTCCATTTATCAATGTTGCCTTTAGCATATCTGCCTGTTCTTTTATTCAACTTCTAAGCTTTTAAATTTAAGGTGATCGGATTCTAATTTCTAAAATTCCTCATTATCTCTTTTCCAAGATCATCTACTCTTGCATTAAGTTTCAGGCTTCTTTACCCAATGGATAATTCTTTGAAAAACCTAACACGTTATTTCCCATTTCCCCTATTGATGTAGACTTCCTTGGATTTCAGTGATCTGTGTATGCTGGTGCTTGGCTCCATGGGCAATGGTTTCTGCCTATGGGGGCCTTGGTTGGAAGCTCTGGTCCCAGGGTCCTGGGTTGTGAGACTCCAAGTGCAGTCTCAGCAATGACATCAGGCAGTTTGAAGACTGTCCAGGCAAGGGCTCTTGACCAGGTCTCATGTGGCCATTTGGGCTGGACCCCTTTTCCCTAGATGGGCAATGTCTTAAGGCAGCAGTGCTAGCCCAGCCTCTGTCCTCTCCAGGTCACCAACATGCCAGCCCTTCCCATCCCCTACTTCAGCCTCCCTGCCTGTGGGTGGCAGGAACTGGACCTGGCCTCTGGCTACAAGTTAGTTCTTCATTCTTCTCCCAGGGACACTTCTCCATCCTGCACGGGAAGAACTCTGTTCCTATTCTGAATGCAGCTATGGTTTCATTATGTATTTCTCTATCACTTCCCCATGCATGTTGCTAGAAGGGAGCTGATTTCTCTGTTCTAACAGGAAGGAGGTCAACCTGAACTTAGGGATGCAAGAAGTGGCCTCTGGCTTTTGTAATTTGGATTTCACCCTGAAGGAAATTTGGCAATCATTGAGAAGTGAAGTTTCTTGCAGCCCTTTACATTCATACTTTATCAACACCACAGGGTAAACACACAGGAGGCAAAGACTAGGGCAAGCTAATCAGATATGGTTCATAGAAGAGACAGTTATAATTTAGATCTAAGATGTTCTCCAAAATGTCTCATGTGTTCAGAGGTGGAGCTTTCAGACATGATTGCACCATGAGGGCATTGACCTCATCAATGGACTGGTGAGCTCATAGCTCAATGGGCTGTGAAGTTGGAGCTCAGTGGAGGAAGCATATCACTGAGGATGCATCTTCGAAAGTTATGTCCTGTCTCTGTCTCTTTCTTGCTCTCTCTTTTTCCTGGCTACCATGAGGTCAGCAGCTTTGCTCTGTCATGCTCTTCCACCATGACGATTCTGTCTTGGATCCAATTGACCATGGACTAAACCCCTGAAACCTTGAGTCAAAACAAACCCTTCCTCCTTTAAATTGTATGTGTCAAATATTTTGTCCCAGCAACAGTAAAGTGACCAACACAGAGACCCCATATTGAGCTCTGAGTAAAGTACATTTCTTTTTTAGAATACAGTAAGTCTTTGACTTTCAAACATTCAACTTGCAAACTTTCACAGGTGTACTGTATAAGACTCACTTTGTCAGCTTACAAATAAATTCAACTTATAAATAATTCTCCAGGAATGGAACTCATTCATAAGTAAAGACATGCTATAATGTTTTATGTTATTTCTACAAAATTTGATGATTTGTTTTCTCCCTTACAAACACATGGGTAAAGAAGGCGGCTGATTCCAGTTTGCAATGCCAGCACCATTAAGTCAAGAGTTCTGATGAGGTACTAGATGTGCCAGCACAACCTGTTTGGTTAGTAATGGACCTCACCTGGACATGTCTTTTTAGCACCCTGTGCTAGGCATTGCAAGGTACTTGGACCAGCACTTTCCAATTGGACTTTTTTTTAAGTAAAAGAAGTGCAGATAATGATACCTGCTTTAGATGCTATCATGCTTTCTCGATAGATTCTTATCATAAGGAAGGAATAAGTTTCTAGCATGCAGTACTATCAGTAGATCAGGAACACTGAAATGTAAAACCAGATACATCTCTGAAAATTGTAAGGTGCACCCTGGGGATTTTTGACCTACTTCTGAATAAAGTGTCCAGCCGCAGCAGATTGTTCACCAGATGAATCCTGAGCTCAGCACTGAGAAGTCGGCATCTGAGCCATGCATAGAGGCCCTGGGGACTGGAGTGGCAGCAGCTGTGTGTCTAGGGAACACTTGCTCCCTTTCACAGTTAGCTTGGCTCCAAAACACATCCAAATAGATTTCTCTAGAGAAATCTCTCTAGAGCAGTTCGACCATGAATATAGGAAACAAACTAACTACAGTTGGGTTGAAAATTACTTTAAATCTTATCTGAGGGGCAGTAGAAGATCTGTAAGACAATCTGTCAACACTCTGTAGGATGTGGTTCCCTCTGAGGCTTCATTTTGACCAAGCCTTCTTTCTTGCCTTGAGAGCAGCCACTAATCTAGTCATTTACCCTGAACTCTGTATTCCAGACTAGCTTGATTTTTCTCCCTTTTCTTTTTAAAATACGAAACATGACTTCACCTTTTAAAGGCATCTGGCATGTAACAGATGCTCAATCAATTTCTTTTGAATGATGAAACCAAAGTATAGATCTGTTTTAAAATCTATACCTTTGCTTTTATGTTTGCTTGTTTTGTAATGAAGTCTTTGTATTACTAAAGTGTGTTATTTATGGTTTTACCCAACGTTTATGTCTATGAAAAGTCCCACAGGTGTTGCTTAATCTTAAAAGCTTTTTCTTACAGGCTCACATGTCTTTAAAATCATCCAAGAAAACTAGTGGCATAATATAGAAATTAGCCTCATTGCATTTTGCGTGTGTGTGTGGATACCGGGAATCGAATTCTGGACCTCACACTTTACTGAAATGCCGGCAACTAAGTCATCAGTCCTCTGCCTAACACACTTAAGACCACCTGTGAGGGTGCAAGATGCCTCCCTCCTGGGTGTCCTGGCCCTATGGAGTCTGTCTTTCAGCATCTGCTGTTGCCCATTCTCCACAAGGTCCTCTCCACACCATCATGGTAAATGACAACTGCGATGCTCACTTGCAACAGCTTCAACCAGCGTTAGTGAATTAACTGCAGTTACAAAGAACACTAACAGCAGTGGCATCATCGTCAGCCCAAATGGACCTGGATTCCAGGATCACAGCAGACACCACCCACCCACTGAGTGGGCTGGCAGAGGGGTATGAGCAGAAACAAAAACGTCCAGGAGGCCACCTGAGACCCACGTGCAAGTGAACTTTATCACAGAGCCACTCCGAGACCCCCATGCCGCCTTTGAGAAGATGCTGGGGCCCCAGTCATGGTGGAGAGATGAGAAAATCCACTGTGGTGGATTTGGATGTGTTCAACACAGGACTCAGAGCAGAGAGAAGTGCCTGGAAGGTGCGGAGCAAGCTGTCTTTTCGGTAAGACTAGAAATTATAAGCCACTCATCAGTTGTCATGACACACACAGGTGCTGGTGATTGCCGCTACCCCAACTTGTGACTGTCACAGGGATCGTGAGGGACTTTGTGAAGAGTAAAGCCAGTACAGGTTAAAGGGTGGACAACCAGTGTGATCCAAAGCGCCTCAGTGAATTTCACAAAGAATCAGGCCAGAAAGTGCACTTAGTATATGATTGATCACATATTATGGGATATTATAATCACATTATATGATTTTATTTAAAGTATAAAAATAAAAGTACAGCACTACCTCAGTTCCTGAATGCTTTTGTTTGTGAACAATTTGGTTCGCAAACAGAAGCGTTTGGCAAAATTTTGTTTTTGTTTGTAAACTCTGCATCAGGTGATGAACAGGATGGCAGCCATCTTTTCCAGAATGATAGAGCAAGTTAAATTTTTGTACTCAGGTACCGCGGTGCGAAAATTTGCAAAACTATTCTAAGATGTCAGAAATTAGGTAAGCCTTGAGGGAATCTGTGAGGAGAAAGGGCCTGCGGAGTCACTTGGGGGTGCTGGCTGCATTCTGTCTTTTGATGTGGCTTCTGATGATAGGATCATGTTCACTTTGAGAATTCATCCAGCAATGTAATACTCAAAAATATTCAAATTGGATGTTTCATCTTTTATATAACATAATGTATATAATATATAAGGCACATTTTCCTCTAATATATTATTTTTAATACAATGTTTTAAGGTAATTTGATGGCTCCAGAATTTTATATACACATATAATATATGTGTATATATGTATATAACATAATGTGTATAATAATGTGTATATAAGGCACTTTTTCCTATAATATATTATTTTTAATACAATGTTTTAAGGTAATTTGATGGCTCCAGAATTTTGAACAGATAAGCAGAGGGCAGACAATATGGTCACAGACACTGGGTATGAATCAGTGGTGACATTTCAGTTCTGTAAAATAACTTCTGTGTTATGTTTGAGCCCAAAGACCAGTGAGTCTGGTACTTGATCTGCGCTTGGCATTACTCTGAGGTCCATCTCCAGTATGACTTTCTGTATCAGAAAGCTCTGTATCATTTCTATTTTTTTTTTTTATGTTTTATTCTCTTTAATGGTTTGCTCAATCTTCCATTCTTACATTTGGTAATCAGAGCAGCTTTGTTGAAGATAACAATATGTAATCTAACAACCACTGTTAATCCCTATCATTTTGCTCAGAAACCCTGTATCGTTCTTATTATTTTTGCTTTACCTCATTTTTGTCTATGCTGTTGGTATTTTGCTATTGTTCTTTTTTATTATTATTCTCTTTAAAATTAATTAAAAATGTCACAGCTGTTCTAATGCCAAGATGACCCTGCTGTAGTTCAGATGCCCCAATGGTGATGGTGCTACTTCCAGAGAGCAGAGTCCTCTCATCAGTGTGCGAGGGCTTCGGCTGCCAGAAGAGGCACACACACACTGAACATCTGAAAACTTTATGACACGTAACCCTGGGCCAATTATTCCAAAGAGAAATTGAGGAAAGACCACAGCCCGGCAAGGGAGAAATGAAAGACCAAGCTGAAAAGGACACATTCTCATTTGGTGAATCCCTTCAGAACTAAGATTGCCTTAAACACTTTTAATCTGATTTCAAAAACATAAATTGTGCGTAACGCTGATAACTAGACTGTATTACAGAACAAAAAGCCTCATTGCTCAGAATGGTTGCCACAGACCCTTCCAGCCCAAGCCCTGCATCCTGTATGAGTCTGCTCACCACGCCGGGAGGGGCTGTGTGTCCCAGGAAGGGGCTCAGAAAAAGATGAATCCACTGAGTTCAGGATGGAGTCTTTGGGTAAGTAGAAAACAGACTTGGTCTCAGTTTCAGAATACAGGAATGCAAATTGGCAGTATTAGGAAAATTCCTGGTCTTTTTTTTTTTAAAGCACATACAATTTACATTAAGTCTATCAAAATGAAGCCAGAGTTACAGAACGCACCCAAGACTGTGTGCAAGTGTTTCCACAGTGTTCCTGTCCGCTCGCTGAGGCTAGAAGTGGTCCCTCGCTGGTGGGCACCATGCCTACCATCTGTGTCTACCATTTGTGTCTGCTAGACCAGCGCTCCAGTTATCTATCAGTGGCTACAGGCTGCAGTCATGCCCTGCCTTGTGACTTCATTTCTGCTTTGTGCTTACAGTGCTGTGGAATCTCCTTGCCCTCGGCTCCATGGAGAACCCTCCTCTCTTCTTTTTCTATACTTCATGCAGCACCCAGCAAGGTGTTCTCAGTTCCCAACAGGGCATCACTAATGCTGGGTCGATGGGTAGGTAAGATCGGCTGGCACAACAATGCCCTGCATGTTACTGCATTTAAGAAACATCTGGGGCCGGTGGAAGGTTGGATGGTCTGACATCCTCCTCTGCCTGACATAATTTTGAATGTCAAAGCAAAAGCCACCGCTGGTTGACAGGAAAGTGACACAGAGAGCCCATGATGGGAGGAGCTGCTGAGCCTCACAGGGGGCAGGCCGGAGCCCAGGGCTCATGGCCCCTGGAAATGAGTACCATCCACAGAAGCCTCACAAAACCAAAGCAGCAAGCAAGGGTCAGCAACATGTTTACTTTAAAAGAAGAATGAAAGAAAATTCTGCTCTTCAAAGTCCTTCTGGAATTCAGAGATTCACTGGATCTCACTGTTGCACTGGCCTCCAGCTCCCTGTTGCCCCTGACGACCGGCATCAGCATCATGCAGCACCCAGCAAGGTGATCAGTTGGCAGTGACAGTGACTGTGCTCTCCACTTAGTGCTCTGGGCTGGTGGATCTTACTGCACCCAAAGGACTGAATGCAAAGTGCCTTCTGTCACACTGGAGGGGACAGGAGTGGCCACAGTCCCATGTGGTGAAATGCCAGACACCAGCGGTGTCCACCTGGAGAGCTGCTTCTTAGGTGGCCTGGAGCCACTCATCCAGACATCCGTACACCCACTATCCCTGTGCGGGCAGCTCCCGGCAGCTGTTTGGTGCAGTGCTAGTGAGAGCCCTCAGATACTGGGAACACACATGTTTGCATGGGCTTTGGGAATGTGGCAGAAACTGCAAGCTACAAAACACATCGCTGCGGTCTAAGTCCCAAGAGGAGTGAGAGAGGATCACAGAGCCAAATAATTTGCTTACATAAAGCAGAACTGTGCTCTGAGAAAAGTCAAGGCAGGAACAGGCTCCCCAGGTCCTGAGGGATACCTGATTTCCTTTAGAGGAATTATAATATGCTGTTGCTAAGGTTCCCTGCGGTGTAAGATCAGCAGTAGCACAGCCTCCAAACAAAACAAGTATTTGTCTTTACTAATCCTTCTCAGTCCCTCTCAACTCTCACTCAGCTCTGAACCACTGCAGGGGCCCCTGTCCTGCCCAGTGGGATGTGGGATGTACTGCGTTATATCCCAAAGTCCCGCCTTCCAGTAGCTCTGAGCTTCTGAGAGGCTCCAACAAGAAGAACCATACAACACTATTTTGCAGAACTTCTGCTGAAACCTCTTCAATGTTAGGCAAGTTTTATGCATTTTCACATAGGAAGGGCCAGATTATTATTTTTTTTTATAACTTTGCTGTCATTTTTAAACTAGCAGCTTAATTGGGGCAAAATTTAAATACCATAAAGTTTATCTTCTTAATGTCTGCCACTCGGTACTTTTTAAAAATATATTAACAAATATGCATCTGTCACTACTGTCAAATTCCAGAATAGTATCATCACCCCCAAAAGGCTTTCATACCTACTAAAAGGCATTGCTTTTTCTCCCAATTTCCAGCTCCTGGCAAATGCTAATGTGATTTCTGTCTCTATGGTTTGCCTATCCTGAGTTCATCCAATCTGTGGACTTTTGTGCTGGGTTTCTTTCACTTAGATGGTGTTTTCAAGATTTGTCCATGTTGTAGCATTTGGAAGTACTTCCTTTTTCTTTATAGTTGAGGAATATACCATTGAATGGACAGACCTCAGTTATTTGTTCATTGTTTTAGTCAATTTGTCCAATGTTTTCGTGACTGGGACAGAACACCAAAAACCCACAAGTTAAGGGAGGAACAACTTATTTCTGCTCACAGTTTATAGAGTTTTCAGCTGACACACAGCTGGCTCCAAGGCAGGGTGGCATGGCAGAGGGGCATCACAGAGGAGAGATAGTCCACGGTGTGGTAGGCAGGAAGAACAAGCTGCAAAGAGCAAGCCTGCCTCTCCCTTTCATCCTGTCCAGGTTACATGCCTTTTGGTTGGTGCCGCCCACACCCAGCTGGGGCTTCTGTCTTCAGTAAATCCACTGAGCCACACTCAGAACTACGCTAATTCCAATCTGTGGACTAACTTAGTGCCACACACCCTTAATCCCAGTATCACATACCTTCGATCAGTGATGGTGAATCTGCAGCACATGTATTACTTGTTTTTCTTTTCAGACAAAAGATGTTAGTGTAATAAATTGTATTTTCTGAACTAAAACCTCAGTATTCAGTTTTAATTGTAGTGTTGGCACTTTGTGATAAGTAAGTGGGTTTTAGGTTGGAGTTTGGGCTCATGTCTCTAAAAGGTTCACCATCACTGTCCTAGGTCCAGCAAGCTCACAAAAAACCCACCTAAGAGAGCATGAGGCTTTGCGGGGGACATCTAGATACAAAACACAGCATGCATTTACTAGCTGATGGATATTTAAGTGATTTCTACTCTTGGTCTACTATAAATAGCTATATGAGCTTCATACAGAGGTTTCCATATAAACATGTTTTCGGTTTTCTTGTCATATATATGTAGAAATAGAATTACAAGGTAATACGATAACTCTTTGTTTACCTTTTTGAGGAATTACCACACTCTCTTTTTTTTCTATCTTAAAGGCAAATGATATCTGTGTAATCTGTTTATTGAGGACTGAAAGTTTGGGTTTTGCACGCACATACAGGCATCTAAGATGATCACAGGAATAGATAAAACAGACAGGCACTGCTAGCTATGGCCATGATGTTTTCCTATGAAAACTCCTGCACGGTTATGTGATAGATAAAAGCTTCCTTCTCTCCCTGCTTCTCTGCGCTGGGTGTCATTCTTTCCACTCTGTGAAGCCACCTCGAAGATTGCTGTCTCCATGAGAGTCCTCATGAAGGACCGCTTTGTCCACAAATCCCCTGAAGAATTTTCCCTGGGATCTCCCAGATCCCAGAGAGGAGGCCTTTGCTACAGATTTCCACGTGCCTTTTTCTCCCTGAGCGACTGCAGACTCTGGCTTGTACTCCTCTTCATCAGCAGTATCAAGTAAGTACGGTGTCCTGGGTTCACACTCTATATGCTCTTTTAATAGGTTTTTGTTGTTATTAATTGACTCTAAGGTCTTTGTACTGAGAGATAGCCTCATCCCTTTTTAGTTTTCATTTTGAGACAGAGTGTACCTAAGTCGTCAAGTTGCCCAGGCTGTTCTCATCCTTGTGAGCCTCCTGCCTTTGCCTCCCAGAGTGCTAAGATTGCAGTACTGTGTCACCATATCTGGCTTTTTAAAAATTCCTCTTATAACACTCCATAATTCTGTTATGTTCATATATATTTACTATATTTATAATGTCACTGCTTTTAAGTTCATCAAGCATGAATAAGTTATTTTGAATTTTAATATATGCCAAACTTTCTCACCTAGTTAACAATAACATAAAGAAATTCAAAGCATGTGATATGGATGTTTTCTTTCATTGAAAGCATATTACATTATTTTATCATATGGCACAGATGAAGTAGAACGAGGGAAGGAACAACAAGGGAAAGCCAAATTATGCAATGGTAGTTACTTAGGAAACATCACAAAGTAAAACTGCGCCCTGTTACTTAGACAGCATCTCACGTGGAGCTGTGCTCTTTCTCCCTGGAGGTGATGGGCTTTCTGAGAACAGCTCAGGTACCTGGTGTCAGCAGGATGACCGAGGTGATGATCAAGGAGCAGATGACCAGAATGACCAGCAGTGCAATCGCGATGCCCTTCCAGTTCCTCTGTGGCGGATTACTCCCGACCAGCTCCTGAGAACAACCACAGAGATAGAACCTAGTGAGCTAAAAAGGAAGTCAAACCCACCCCAGCAAACATCTGCAGTTTAAGCCAAGAACCAAGACGCACGAAGAGGCATCTTCCCACCCCTTTGAGCAATGCCAGTGACTTTCCGTGACTTTCTACCTGCAGGGCTGCCTCTCCCCGGGACCAAGGTGAGACTCTGGCTCCAAAGAACCTAGTGCTTTGCTATGTGGAGAGCTCTGTGCCAACCCGGTGCTCTCCTCCCCGTGACAAGTAAATGAGACCATGAAGCCTGGGGTGCTTACGGCGTGTCATTTCTCACCCCAGCCTGTTCCCCGTGGACCCGACCGAGAGCGCTGAGATTTTCCATCTTCTCTCCCTTCCCTTCCTTCCCATCCAGGCTACATCTTCTAATTCAGGGTACCAAGTTAATGACCAGTGTTACCAAGGACCAGTGTTAATGGATTTCTGCGCATCTCCTCCCTATAAGCCTCTTCCTCCTCTCATAGCTCCTGTACAAGGTTTCTGGGTTCCCAGCTCTCTCTTCCCAGGGCAGCTCCCTGTCCCTGTCCTAGACTGAGTGCTCTCCACGGTGCCAGCCCACAATGCAGCAAGGCTGAGGGTGGGAGAGGGCTCTGCAGACACTGCTGATGGGTGTGGAAGGGTGATGAAGTCTGCAAACATAAGCCAGTAAGCTGGCTGCAGAGATCAGATTTGCAGTTCCCTCCCATTAGGATGATCATATAATTTATAGTCCAACCTGGGATTCTTTGAGAGGCAAAGGGAGCAATATTAATAATTATAAGTAATAAAGATGATAGTATATTAGTAGTATTTATTAGTAGTCATACAGAAACAAATTTTACAGAAGCAGCTAAGGGCATGTGGTCACACTGCAAATGGAACTTCTGCATACGTAAAGATCTGAGAGTCTTTCCTGTCTAGTGCCCATAATTACGACACACAGCCCAAGCCACCAGCAAGTAGAACAGTGATGATCTCAGAAAGTGTATAAAGAAATGCATAGATAGATCTTCATCCATGAGCGAAAGTCCACTAGCCTGTATCAGACTGCTTCCGATGAAAATAAGGGTGACACCCTCTCCGGTCCAGACACACCCACAATATGACAGACAGGACAAGACTGGATACTGTCACGGAGAGTGATAGAGAGAGCGAGTCTAGAAAGATGACTGAGAGACAAAAGACATTTGTAGAACTGGTCTTATGAATGATGTGGAAGGAAGTGTTCAGCCTCAAATATCAAAGCTTTAGAATTTCCACCTATGAAAGGCACCCCATAGAAGAGGAAGACGATTTACTCTGTGCAGCTGGAGAAGGCAGTACAGGACCCAAAACAGAATTTTCACAGAGGTGGAAATAAATCAGTGAAACTCATACTGTTCATACTGCCCAAGGGCAGAATGGATGGCGTCACCAGGAAGTGAACAGGGCACCCAGTAGGGACCCTGGTGGTCACTCCTTTAGCAAAGAGGGTGTAAACTGACACACATAGGGTGACCTGCTGTCCTTTGTGACGTCCATGTGACATATGCCTAATTTTAACTCAGGCAAACAGAAAACAAGAAACAAACTAAAATAAATGATACCTTTCCTTAAATTATATTTTCTGAATATAAATTTCATCTTTAGAGAGTATTATCATCTTAGTCATCTGTGGTTACAGCTTGGTATTTTATGTGCCACTTGTACACCTGAAATGGAAGGACAGGTTAAGGTAACTCAGGGCGGTGCACTGTGAACCAGTGTGAGGACGACTCCTTGCTTGCTGTGTTATTTTCCTCCCCAGTTACAGCGAGTAGAACCTGTACACTTGCACCAGGTCCTGGGCCTGCGCTCCCTCTACTCTGTTAAATGCTGCCCCATCTCTTCTGGCCTGAGGGTCCCTTTCTCCTAATTCCCCTGGATCATCACCCATACTTTGTGGCTTCTGAGGAGGGGCACAGGTTCAAATGCAGACCATAGGATGGAGATGATTTTAAGAACCACAGAAAGTGAAAGCTGTGAGGAGGCAGGAGTGGGACTCCCATGCTCAGAGCTTGGGTAATACTGGGGATTAGGTGTAAATATATTTGAGAGCACACTTACAGGGCTGGGGATGTAGCTCAGCAGCACAGCACCTGCCTTGCAAGCACAAGGTCCTGAGTTCAACTCCAGTTTTTTTAATAAAAAAAAACTTATAAAGCTCTCAGAGCATCAGAGATTGCTTTATTATTTGTTGCTATCAATACTAAATCATGTTTTAGGAACATTTGACACCCAATGTGGAAAGAACTCATAAGTGTATTAAATTCCTTACAATTAAAAAGGAAGACAAGGGTGTAGACTAATCACACCCCTCTGTCTCCCTTTCCGGGCCCCCTCTGCCCTAACAAGGTGAAGTCAGAGTCTTCACTTTTGCTAGGTCCCTGGAGAAGGGTGACGCGGGTAACAGCCACGAGTCCACCATAAAGGGGAGCTGTTCTCACGTAGCAGGTTTGCCCACTGGTTGTCCTGAGTACCCACTGCGTGACTTGCCGATTTCATGGAAGGAAAGTGCAGCTGCCCAGCTAAAGGGACAGAAGGAGCTGCGCTGAGCAGAAGTGAAGTAGTTGACCTCACAGTAAATGGAAGAAGACCACAGTGCAGGGAGCTGGGGATGCGGGAGGCGTCTCCATGGTGGGAGGTGGCAGGTGCACAGAAGAGATTGCAGTGCCAGCCACCAAGGGGCAGCTCATTTTATTTCCCTTAGTTGAAGGCAGAGGGGTCAACCAGATGGCCCTCTCAGCAGGCAGGAGGAAGCCAGCTGACTGTTTTTCACAGTAGCGTACCGCCCCACCAATCTATCGCCCCTTCTGTTTGGCAGCCTTCAGAAGTAGATGAGGACTAGCAAATTGTTTCTGCCTCCTGCCGTGGAAAGAGGCCTTTTCTAGGATGTAACTAGAAAAGGTGACAGTTTAAAAAATTCAGAGGCTGTGCATAAATTAGCAGTGGGTTCGGCCTCACACAGGAAGCTGACATGAACAGTATCTGTTGGCCGAGGAGATCCTAACGCACCGTCCGTACAGCGTGGTGCTGTGCAGCAGGGGGCGCTTCCCACGGCTGAGATTCCCTCACTACTGTTGCCTTGCTTGTTGTGGACCTGGAGGATGGATGAGGGACCTGGGACAAGACGCCAGTTAACACTGGCTCTGTGGTATGAATATGGGACGAGGCAGGGTGGGTGGGCTGAGGCGTGGCTTCCCAGAGACTAAGGTATCCACGCTGTGTGGGCAGGGGAGATGTGAGGGGTGTCAAGAGGCCCCCCTAAAACCCTGCTGATTAATTAGAAGTTAAGCATGGCCGGCCAGCCCATCTTTGGAGGACTGGGCGTTAATTATGCGTCGTCACCATTTGGTGGAAGAGGAGCGGATATGCATTCCCCAAAGCCCCCAAGCAGGAGGACTCAGGGTGCCTCTGCTGCAGCTCCTTTCCTTCTCCCTCTGTGTTCTAGCAGGTGCCCCGGCCTGCCCGCCTGGGCCCTCCACCCGATTCTGTACAGGCCTTAGGGATCTATGCGGGATCCACCGTCCTTCTTCATACAAATCCGAGACTCCTGAAGGTGACTATTTCACACAGCCCGACTTTACATTCTGCTGGAGTGCTTGAACTGCAGCATTTGATCCACCTCATTCCTAAGGTAGCTCCCAACCCTCTGCCCATTGTCTACAAAACTCTGTTCGGAGACTGAACTCTTGCTCCATTAATCCTATAAAAACCCCAAAATAAAAATCAGTTGAATTATTGACTCCAGCATCTATCTGTTAAAGTTTCTTCTGGATAACTTTTACTTGCAAGTTAATTACCTGCAAACACCAGGGCTCAATTTATTTTAAGGTTCCACAGCTTAAATGACTGTGACTGGTAGATTCTATTATGCAATCCATTCCAAATACATTATTCTTACTTTCAGAGCTCAGGCAAACTGAGATCCACTTTGATAGAATGTTTTAAAGGTATCAGGTGGTTCCATAAATTCCCCAGAGCAACAGCGCTATGACCTGATCATCTCAGAAGAAATTTCACAACATATCTCTGTGAAAACATGGCCATTCAAGTCAGCAGCAGAATTTAAAATCAAGCATTTGCATCTTACCCGTCGCTGGGTCTGAGAACAATGTCTCAGCATCCGGAGGTAACGGCTGTCTTTCTGAACACTCACTGAACCCACAGGCCATTTTGAGATGAGCTTTCTACACTGGACACTTTTTTGGGAAAGTTCAACGCATCATTTTGAGTGTCAAAAATTCCCACAGGCACTTAATAAATATTAAGGGACCAATAAATAAGTCTCAAATACAAGAACTGCCAGCAACTTAATGGCAGATACCAAAACACTTTGAGGATATCTTTGCAAGTGGACTTGCCACCCGACCCAGTGTTCCAGCGGGGAAGAGCAGCCTTGCAAGAAGCACCCCAGAAAATGACCCAACTCCCTCAAAACCCAGGGATCACACTCTTCCCCAGACCCCTCTCCTCTCTGCTTGAGGTCTGCTCCAGGGTTTCAAGTGTGGATTTAAAACTAGCCATTGTCTTCTTGGCTGGCATGAACCCTGAGAAGCCGAGTCAGGTGGAGGAGTTGAGGTCGATTTGTACATAACGAGAGGGTTCAGAAGGAACAAGCCAGTTAGAGGAGAGCAGGAAAGAAGCAAGAGGCTGAGAAGAGATGTGAAGGACAGAATGACCCTCTGGTTTCCAGCTTTTGGCACCATTTTCCTCTGGGAAATTTCCAGATTTGGAAATTAATAATATGCTTTGGATTTAATAATATGCTCCTGTTATCTTGTGAAATACTTTCTGTCCTGTTTTACTTAAACTAGTCTGAGTTGATTTGGGAAACCTAAAAGCAAAGAACGTAAGTTCACTGCAGGAGCCATGGCCCTGGCTCCGTGTCCCCAGGCAGTGTGCATCTGGTCACTAGCAAAGCACCCACTCTGTGTGTGCGGCGTGATGTGAAGAAGCCCCACTCAAAAGCCAGATATAAATGGCAACCAATGGCTCGGCTCATTGGTCATTTAGGAACAACTAATTTGCTAGTTGTACATATAATTTCTTGGGTAAGACTATCCATTCCAGTAGAATGTTGGTACCTGCCCCAGGGAAGCTCTGTGTACCACTTAACTGTCCCCTAATAGCCTCCAAGAGGAAGTCTATTCCTGTAGAAGCCAAGGCCCCTCTCTGAAAAGTCCCAATCAGGGGTCCTGGAATGCTCAGGAGCTGGGGCTGTTTCAGAGGTTTTTAGCTACTGCAGGTATCAAGTTATACAAAAGAAGCAATGGGATCTATTCATGGATCCATGGTAATAGCTGCTGATCTAATATCATAGCCGGGCATGTAGATACCATTAGAGAAATCATTAGCTACTGGATACAATTCATTAATGCTTGTGATATCTTTTTATTTGGGAGATTAAAACCAGGGCCTTCACACTGAGCTATATTCCCAGTCCAACTTTTATTCTGAGACTGTCTATGAAGACCAGGAAAAAAGCATTTCCACAAACGCCAGGTGCTGCACGGCTCAGGGGAGCGGGGAGCCACACAGAGAAGGGGACATGCAGGCACCAGGGCTCTGGGGTGTGGATCTCCCCTGGATGGAGTGCTGGGGAGCTTCAGGTGAGTCACATCTATTACCGATTCTACAGCTTTTCACTGCAGTATTTTATGGTAGCCAAGGGTAGCGGCGTCTGCGTACCACAAAACAGCTTTGTGACACAAGCAGTGGCCACAGCGGTGAGCTGCACGCACACTCCTGCTCTGCCTGCCCGTAGGAGGAGGCACACTTGGCAACCTGGACGACAGCCTGAGCAGACTGCGGACAGGAAGCTTGGGGTGCAATGAGGGGCACGTGGATGGGGAGCTCATCCTTACTGGGCAGCGGCTCCCACAGGAAGTGAAAGTTACTCTGACGGCTGGAGGATGCACAGCAGTTAGAAGGAGCAGGGCTGGGCCAGTGTCCCCTGCAGGGGACACACAGGAGTGGGTGGACCCTGGTGTTGATGGGCCGCACCTGGGGACCCCGTGAAGTTTCGGGAGCCTGACCTGGGCCACAGGAAGACAAACCAGCTCCTAGTGTGGTGTACTGTGGTTCATCCAAATGCCAACAGAGCAATCTGCAAGCCACCTTCAGTACCTTCTAGAAGCAGCCGGGCATCAATTAATTATTCATCGTGTTTACTGACATTAGAAAAGCACATAGGAAAAGGCCAGGATCTCTCCTGCCGCGCTTTAAAGTGTGTCAAATATCAGGCCAAGATGGAATCGCTCTCCTTAAAATGAAAAGCATTCACAGAGCAACTATAAAAATGATTGGGAGAAAATGAACTACAGCGAGGAGAGGCGGGTCTCCCCTCACACGGGCCCATTCTATTGTTTAAATGTATTTTCTTCTTAATATTTATTCACTGTGAAGAGCTCTGACATAAATTTCTTTTATGTATCATGGACCATTTACTATAAGTAGAAGGTAGCAACAAATTACAAAATCAATGGTGCATCTATGACCGGACGGTAAAGCAGCTTTCTACTCTCTGTATTCCCGCATTCCGGGGACCGCAGATGACTTCAAGGCAAGGAGCACTTGTTTTAAGTAACATTTACACCTGACATGTGCCTGTCAGTGATCACTCTGGGATGCTGCGGGGCGCACATCCCCGCTTCTGTTTTGTTGGTTCATTTCTTTATTGGGGGCACTTAACTTTCACAGAGGTGCTCAGCACAAGGCAGGGGTAATCAGTAGCCCGAGGAATTTAGGGTAGACTTGGGTAAGATGAGTGATGGTGCGTGGCTCCAACCTCGCACAGATGGTGATAAGACGCCAAGAAGACCAATCTCCATCCAGGGCGCTGTTGGGACAGGGCTGGCCTGGCATGCAGCTGGTTTGGCACAATCCCTAGTCTCCCCAACGCCCTTTCTCCGTCTCTCTCTGCCTCTGTTTCCCCCTCGCCACCCCTCTCCCCCTCTCTCTGCTGAAAGATGAGATGGGTTCCTACCCATGAACCCATGATGGCCGTGATGGTCCCTCCACACCCCCCCCTGGGGTAGCCAGAACACCAAAGCACCAGCAGCCAGCCAGCAGTTCCAGAGCACAGACAAACACAGCGCACCACGCCGAAGAGATGCAACAGCTGGAGCCACTGTGGGACAGGTCACTGTTTGTCTCAGAAGACAGAAGCCCTGCGCCTTGACGGTCTAATGAACACCAGGGCAGCCCAGCTGAGCAGCGCAGGGCAGAGAGGGCCGAAATGAAGAGCTATGAGGAGAACTGAACAGGCACAGAGGGAAGGCGGAAGGGGCTTCAGATAGAGGCCAAAGGGAAGAGCCAGGAAGACCCAGAAGCCTGGGCCAGCGCCAGGAGCCGCATCCTAGGCTGGATCGGGACCCTAGAACTCAGAAAAGGGAAAGTGCAGGCTTATGGTGGCCCTTTCATGGCAGCACTTTACAGGGTCCCTTTTCAAATAATCTCTACCTGAAATTATGATCATGCATTCTGGGCTCCACAAGCAAAACTTGAGTTATGCAGAGGCCATGCACATCAGGAATGAGATGGGTGAGTTTATTTCTCACATGAAATTCAGATTATTACTGCATTACTTCAGTTTTCTCAGTCCACTTTTAAGTGATTCTTATGACCCAATATCTTCCCTGCAGTTTTTTTGTTGTTGTTGCTTTGTTTGTTTGAGACAGGGGCTGGCCTCAAACTCACGATGATCCTCCCGCCTCAGCATCTGGGGTGCTGGGGTGACAGGCATGTGCCACGATGCCCAGCTCTTCATGGCAGTTTTAGTTTTTTATTTTTTAATTGCAAAACAGCATGTATTGATCATTCATTTTTCTAAAAAATGCAACTGTGAGAACAGAAAACTTCGAAGACTCACTGCTCTTGCAGGACAGAAAGATGCCCCGGACAAAGAGCCTGAACATGGTTCTACCTAACATCTGGCTTCCTTATCACTCCACAGCTGTGTGTTTTGTCACCTCTGACAAGGAAAAGAAACTGGTGGAAGATTGATGTACGAGAAAGTCACAACAGCTTTAAGGCTATCAATGTTATCTGCTTGTACATTCTAGTTTATAACTCTGAGATACAATATCAGGTAAGCACTGTCAAATAGCTGCTCCCAGCTACGTGTACTGTCCTTATTCTTTGCATGTATTTTTCAGCTGACTATGTTCTTTCTTTATAGCTTCTGCTTATCCCAGAGTGCAAACTCTAACACCCATGTGCAGTCTCCCTGCTCAAGTGGAAAAGTTTGGTTCGGGATCACCTTATGCTGCCGCAGCGTTTATACTTCTGTAGTGTCCACTGGTGTCACGCCCTTGGAAGGGCTGGTCAGGTAGTGGCACAATGCAGGAGCACGTGAACAACTTTCTCACTGCCCGACTTGCTCCCTGTTCCATCTGGACACTGCACCATGGTCAAAGCAGAGATCTTGAAATCGGTGGTGTCCCTGGCTGACTGAAGTAGTATTCTTAAGTAACAGGAATCCATTTCTTCACCATTAATTAAATAGAGCTTTCAAAAGGTGTCAGGCCTTTGGCAGTTTTTTCTTCATTGTTCTGGGTAAAATGAATTTAAAAGACACAAGAATGCACAGTTTGGGATGTTTGCAGGAGACTGGTGGCCCATCTTTCTCCACAGCATGTGCGGCATGAAGGAAAAGCAGACATCTGTCTGTGTTGGACTCTGGACATCCTGCCACAGACGAGAAGACCTGGGAGCGCAGGGAAGGCCAAGGGCCTGTCAGCCTTCAGAAAGCTGGACCACAAGGACAGGTTGAGGTAACCAACCATGCACTTATCTGAAGAAAAATGAAATCAGTGCATTCACGTATAATGTCTTCCTGTGATCCAAAGGTTTTTGGATTAAAAAATAGAAAAAGAAAAGTACAATTGAAAGATACAGGATGTGTTTAAAAAGTGCATTCCAATACAAGGCAGATTACCATTAATCCCGGTCAAGGCAGCCCCCTTTGATTCACACTTATCCCATCCTTCTTGCCACTTTCCGAAGCAGTGCTATGGTCCTCCTTCCTGTTGAGTTGCACTGTCCTGGCTGCCTTGATGTCCAATTCAAAATGTTTCCCTTTCAGCATCCACTAGGACCTAAGTACTCCAAAGTGGCCTTTTTAAATAGAATCGCACATTTGCTCAGAAGAGAAATACATTGCCTCTGATTTTGCTCTTTGTTTTTCTGAGTTACCTTGGAGGGCAGGTGCCTTGGACTCACCCAAGTACCTGCTCACTGCTCCCCCAGTTCTTCTAGGGGGGCAGGCAAGGACCTGGACAGCTAGGGCTGGGGTCAGGCCCAGGTATCACAGCAGTTCAGGGTTAGGGGACCTGGACGCAGCCCTGGGCCTCAGGGTACACTCTAGGACAGCAGGGTCATAAATATCAGTGCCAAGGAAGTGGGCTCAAAATAAATAGCGGAGCCTGAAGTTGCTGGGGATTATAGCTGTTTTCTGAGGGAGGGGCCGGCTGGCTCTGAGTACCCCTCATGTGCTCCCTGGCAGGGCTGCCCGAGGAGGGTGAGGTTCTGCAGACCTGGTGGGCAGGGGGAAGCGGGGAGACCAGGCCTGAGCTCAGCCTAAGATGCGACCGTCCACTCTTGCACACCTGTGCATTCCCGGGCCTGGCATAGTTGGGTCTGGAGGGGAAGCACGCGTTCCTCTCCACTGCTGTGTTCCTGGCAAGTGTCCTCTTGCAGACATAGGTCCTGGGCTCTGGCCTCTCCAGACCTGATGAGTCTGTCTCCCTTGCACAAGACCACATCCCCTCCCTTTAAAGCTCAAGTCCAGTGTTCCTGCCTGGCCCCACCATCCACTGCATGGAAGCTGGCTTCTTCTCCTCCTGCTTCTCTTAGGACTCTGCCGCCCTTCCCCGTGGCCAGCTGTCATACCCTGCTCTCCTGGCACTGCTGAGAGCAGGCATTTGCGCATGAACCATCACCGTGACCCACCAGGTACCACTGAGCATGTGACACTTTCCCAAGTTTGGCACCCGATCTTTGCTTTCTAGTGAAGAGGTTTCACCTTGCCGAGAGCCCACACTCAGAGGAGCCTGGGCCCGGAAGTCCCACCTCCCTGGATTCGCGTCTGCCTCTAGCATGTGACCAGACACCGGATCACGGATTCCCAGCATTTTCAGCTGTGACTCTCTCCTCCGGGTGATGCTAAATTGTAGATGAAGGACATAAAAGGAGCCTCAGAACACGGCCCAGCAGAGGGCAGATGATTAGCACGCAGGACTGTGGGTGTGTCACGGCCTGGAGACACCACCACGCACACTTCTGTTGTCCCTGTGGAAAGTGCAGTGGGCTGCCTGTGTCTCCTTAAACTCACGGGCACGGACCCTCACCTCCGAGGTGATGGGATGAGGGGGGTCTCAGGCGTGATTCATTCATGAGGGCAGAGCCTGCCCTAGTGGGGTTACTGCCCTTATAAGGAGAGGAGACTGCTGTCTGTGGAACCAGTAGGGGACAACATAAGGGGGGGACACGGGGATGGCCAGCACCCCCCATGTGGTCTCAGGTTTCTGGCCTCTCCTCTGCAGACTGAAGCGTGTTGGCCCAGCCTCCCCGTTGCGGGGTTCACCTCTGAGCATGGAGGTTAAAGCTGGCTCTCCCGCAGCTCCCAGCCTCCCCACCGCCTGCACCCTTAAGCGAGGCCTCGCCTATGCCTTGGTGCTGTCTGCTCCAGGGAAAGAGCAGGGATGAGCGGCGGTGTCCTGTAGGAATGTGCGGTAGAGGGGAGATGCTGAGAGCGCCCCAGGAAAGGAAGCTGCTGGCTTTGAGGCCTGGACCTGACAGGTGCTGACGGGGCCACCTCACTGGTGACAGTGGCAGGTGCCATGCCCGTGCTTCAGATCCTGCGGAGAGGAGGGAGGCCCAAGGTCTGGACAGCACAAAGGGCCAGTCAGGTCCACTGCGGGCTGGTGGCCATCATGCTAAGGACATGCTTGTGACTACCCCACAGCTGTGGCCTGTCTGACCCTCACTCTGGGACAGGGCCAAGACATGGGTCCACTTGGCCTCTTCTGTCCTGCTGCGCCTGGTCCAGCCTCAACTCTTGGCCTCCAGGAGGGAGCTGCGGGCCCAGCACCCCCAGGGTGTCGTCTCTGTTTCCATGTGTTCAAATAAGACAGTGACGTTCTTCCTGATATGTTCTTGTGAGCAGCAGTGCTGTGACCACAGGGATGTGACAACTAGCTTGAGTCCCTGCTGTGAGCTTTGTGAACTGACTTGGATGCATTACGAAAGGGCTGGCATTACGTGCTGTCCCGAAAAATGCTGCTCTGCAGCAGTGACTCCTGTCCCGACCCCCGACCCCAGCATTTATGAAACAGAGACCCGAGGACCTCTCAAGACACGTGGCATTTCTTTCCGCTGAAAAGAGATTGGGACTGGCAGGGACAGCGGGAATGGGCCCAGGCCAGCTACATGCCAGGGCCGTCCCAGAAGCGGCCACTAACTCCTCGGGCTTGGCATTGTGCACGCTGAGCCCCTCTGACCTGCTCAGAGTGACCATCCAGCACTCCTTTCGTCTGAGTTCAATTAGAACTCATCAAGGGTTCAATTAGATTTGAGCAAGAGAGGCATTACCTTGTTTTACAGGTTAAGAAGCTGAGGCTCAGAGAGGTTGGGGGACTCATCCAAGGTCACACAGATATAAAGCAGCAGAGGGAACCCGAGGCCAAGCCCTGGACCTCTGGACTCCACGACTACATGCACCCAGGAAGTGGATATTCCTGAGACCGCCTTGTAACTTGCACACACACCACGTCCCTGAGCATCTCACTTTGCACCCCGAGAGTGCTGAGTCGGTATCCGTGTGCTATGCTCAAAGGGGCACTTCGGAGTCAATAAGAATTTAGATTTAATTTCTCTCTTTCTGACTTCTCAAGATTTCCTCACAGCAGCACTGAAATCCTGTGAGGAATTCTTACCTTCCGTTTTTCACCAGAAGTTATGCCAGGGTTTTAACTTCCTCCTTCATCTGCCGGGCCTGTCCTATCTTACGCAGACTTCAGAACCCAGAGCTGTCAGTTCCTCTAGGTCTCTTGTATGTGAAGTTACTTGGCTACAAAATGCTAATAATGTAGACTAAAAAACCCAGAGCTCCCACACCACTGATACCTAAGGCACACCGCACTGTGAAATAAATTGCTGGCTTGGTCTTGGACAAGACAGTACACATCAGCTTTCAAGGAGTCAGACTTAAAAATTAGCTTTCCCTGGCCTTGGGTTTATCCCAGCACCTAGTGGAGGCCCTGCGTGCTCCAGAGGTGATGGCAAAGGAGTTTCATTCCTTGAACATCTCATAGCTGAAGACACAGACAGGCACATGCGTGCCTCACAGAAGAAACAAGAGATAAACACGTTGGCATTAGTGCTAGATGAAAAAGTGTCTAAATGGCACATAAGATATTTAAATGCCTATAACAGCTTTTGCCAAGATTATTGTACATTATGAGGTTGAAGGACATGTTTTGGCCAAGTCTGGCCACTTTTGAAGGCTGAAGTTTGCTTCGAAATCACTGAACTCTTAGGTATAGTATAAACTCCTGAAAGAGATTTTACTTTCAAGAAAGAAAGGAGAAAAACTCCTACAGAATAAAGAGGATGCATACTTAATATCTCAATAACAGATAAAGCCAAGAGATAAATCTTAATTTTATCCCTCACCAACTTTTGTCAATAGCATGTGAATTTAACTTAATCTCGTTTTCCAAAAGAATTTTTAAAAAATTTTTTAAAAGATGTGGTATTTTTATACAATAGAGTACTACTCAGCCATAAAGAAGGATAAACTTGAGACTTTTATATGCAAATGGATGCAATTTGAGACCACACTCATTAGTGAAATAAATCAAACTAGTATTGTCTCCCTTGTGTGAGAAACTGAAAGAGTAAATAAGGTCTAAAGTGTACAATACACATTGTGAAATGGGAAGAAATTGTTAAAAAGGAAAAAGGAACTGGATGGGGGAAAAGGGAGCAGAAGAAAGGGGAAAGAGAAAAAATACAAGTTAGTTATGCTATTTGTGTCTGTTAGTTCATAGAAAAGGAAGGTTTGTACTTATATTGATTGGAGAATTTTTATGCCCGTATCTTATACTCTGAGTAACAGCGTTAAAGATAATAACATGCAAGTATTAACTACTATTATTCTCCTATCACCTTATTATGAAATCTTACTTTACCTCTGTTCCATAGAATTAAAAAAGAATTTAGTGAGCACAAAACAATATTTACTCCTAATTCTGGATACTGATAACAGAGACAATAATACCTGTGTGTCTGTTAACACAATATATGTAGGTAAGAGGAGCAGAGAATAAAAAATAACAAATGAAAATGTGATTGCAACAAAAATTGCTTACAACATTAAAATTTTAATGATCTTGGTTACTATTTTTGTGTTCACAGAGACGGTTTTCAAAACTACTCTGACGAAATAAACCCATTCTCCCTGGACCACTGTTCAAGAGCACTGCTGGAGGAGGGTAATTTGCAGGGTTGGAAAACTGCCCCTGCTGCTCTCCAAGCAAACACGTTCCACGTTGAAGTGATTCTTTTGGAGTTTTGTGTTTGATGATCTATTGATGCTCAATTATTTGAGTAATTTTTGGCTCAGTTTTCTGAAGGATATCGTAAGCCATATGCTGATGTTTATTAAAAGTCATCATCTCTCAGGGTTTTGTGCCATCCCAGCACATCCTTTCAACGGTGACCCAGCAGCCACAGTGGCCAGTCCTTAATCCAGTGGCATTCCTCACCGGTGCAATCCCCTAGACAAATCTAGGCCAGGCAGAATCCTATAACCCAGGAACCAGGCACTACAGCCCCAAGCCAAGCCATCCAGGGTGCTCTGACTTACCCATCATAGCACCAGGGTCAATCTAATACAATAAATATAAAGCTACTGTGGGGTTTTCCACATTTCTTTCTTAATCACAGAGCTGCCACTCTCTGAGGTCACGTCAATTCCATTCATCACTGGAGTCCCCCAAATTCCCATGCACTTGTTTGTATTAAGCAGCTTCTCAACCACACAACCAACCCAAAGTGTGTGCTATAAGAATTATCTTTCAAATGTAGAACTGAGTAGCGCTAGAATTGGCTGATTTTTCTATTCTCTACTCAATGAAAAGACAAAATGTTAAATTTGTAATTTTTTTTTATTGTACCAAGGCATTGTGCCAAGCTCCTGGCTGGGCAGCCATCTGTAAAAACGATTCCACACAAACAGCTGAGTGGCACAACGGTTCCAGTGGCTGTTTTGGTGAGATCAGATAGAAAAGCCACATCTCACAAGATCCCTTTGGCATGTGATGTGTTCTATAGCAGCAAGGAGGTCAAATTTCATCTTAAATTTGCCTGTAAGTCTTTTATAGTAAACCTTTATCTTTTAGCTCTATAATATTCAAACTCATTGCCAATAAGTTTAAAATACTGAAGAATGTATACAGTTTTTTTTTTTTTTCCAAGCTAGCCTACAAACAAAGAAGAGGAAGAGATTCCAGTCCCCCAGCGGCCGCTACACTTCTAGGTGTAGAGTAGCTCCAAGCCCACCCAGGGACCAGGCTATGTTCCTATACATGTGAGAGATACACCCTGAACATGGGCCCAGGTGCAGTTCAGAGCTGTCACTGGGGTCCAGAGGGGACGCTCAGGGGTGTAGTACTTGCCTTCACCTGCAGGCATGTTGGACTGCAACACTGACATACACTTTTATAGGTGCTCTTTAGGAGTATCTAACTTCTCTGCAGTGTTGCAGAGTGCTTCATACGAGAAAGAAAAAGTGTGTCATTGATTTCTGGAAGGAATCCAAGGTGTCCTGTGGCAGTCTGTTAGACCACACACCCAATCCTTACAGTCAGACCTCGGGCAACTCAGTGACTCCTTCTGAGGGACCAGGGAAGTTGTGCAGAGTTGGTCTGCTCATCTGCTTTGGAAAGAGCAATCTACCCATCAGACACTGTACACAGGGATTCATCTACATTCAATTATGCAGTGTAGAAATAATGACCTTTAAATATGCAGAAGACTCTAGGGGCATCCATGATAAAATAAACCAACAAGAAGGTAATAATCCACCAAAGCAGATGGCCATCCGTGACCTTCACCTCATGCAAACAGACCTCTCCAGCTTGGCGGTCTCGGGATGAGATTGTGGAGACTGCATAACAGAAGCTTTCAGCTCACAGGTGAGGACACTGAGAGAAGCACAGGAAGTGATCAGGAGGTGACCTACGGCCACACGGGCGTCAGCTGACAGCTGGGTCTATGCTGACTCTTAATCCAGTTCTCAGCTCACTTATAAAGCTCTTACTGTCATCTGTCATAGGTTTAGGGCAGAGCTCAGTGAGAGATGGTCCTCACCAGGCTCAGCAAGGAAATTGCTTCATGTTACATACATTTACACCAGGGGTAGACAGACCATAGGGCTCCCAAAATATCTACAGCCTACTTCTCAGAACCTGCAAATATATCACATGACATGACGAAAGGGCACGAAGGAGTGGATAATCTTAACTACTAGGCCTTAAAATGAAAAGCACCCTGGACTATACACATGGACCCAATATGATTCCAGTTCCACTGGGAAGGGCCATGTTACTTGTGTGCGATGAAATAAATGCCAGATGAGACCCTAGGCCTGAGATACCCTGGCCTCTCATCATGGATAAAGATGGGAGAGAACAGTAGGAATATTCTTTCTACACTCTCTGAGGGCAGAAGATAAACACTGTTTTATACAGTCGGTGCCCACACTGGTAGGAGAATTTGGTTATTTTCTTCCCACAGAAAGAACTGAAACAAAAAGATATAAAACAAAAGCAATGAAAAGTCCACAGTGGCAAGAGAAGAGCTCATTGCCTTGTTTTCTTTGACCCTGTTAGTTTCTGGGTTTAACTCTTATTTTTATCCATCCTTGGACCCATCTGTGTGCAGCTGAGAAATTTCATCAGCACCTTTTTGAGAAACTTGGCTAATCTGCTTCTCAGACTTTGAAGTGAAAATAAACTCACATTCAATAGTTTTTTTTTTTTTTCCAAACTTGGCTTTAAACACTGCAATCAAAATCCTCAGCCATGCTGCAAAACACAATTAATTTGTACAAGTGATTAAGGGAGGCATCTTACAATTTTCCAATTCATTAATCATCACAGAGATGTGTTTGCCAATAAAACCGTTCTTTGATGACATAATTCATTGCACTCATTTTTTCCTATATCCTCTGTTTAGTATTCAGAAATAGTAAGATGCTTCATTATTAAGAAAGAATAGATGACTAAGTGACAAAGATCACTGCTTGATCAAACTCCAGCTAGGGTCTCTGAGTCCTTCTCCAACTAGACCCCAACCCTGGCTATGAAGACTGGAAGGAATGTCATCATGGGTCCCGTAACCCACTGCCACACCCCTTGAAAGATCCCTCCTCTGTTGCTGTGGCAATGTGCTGATTCCAGTAACTGTTCCCTTGGGCCACGTGGTGGCAACTTTCCGCTATTCTGGCTCAAAATACTTCCCTATCTTTTACTGCTTTCTTCAAATCTTGCCTTTCCCTTCTAAATTGGCACTGTGTTATCTCTCTTCAAATACCTGTTTTAAATGTGTCACCTACATTGTGCAGCTGTGACTGATTTAGTTATTTCAATAATTAAATACGTGTTTCTTTGGTATCTACTATGTGCTGGACACCAAGTTACTGTCATAAACCATATGCACAGTAACAGTTAAATTATACAGCATGTTTCCCTTCTTCCCTAATGAAGTGATTTCTTTGATGGAACTTATGGGATTCATTAAAAGCTTTCAGCATCATTTAAATGTACTGTACTAGATTATAACCTCTACAAAGCAAAGTCTTTAGACCACCTCTCAATGCATAATCCAGTCCAATCCTTACTGTTAGTGGGGCAGAAACTGAAATTCAAAGATGTGAAATTAGAGAACCAGTCACAGAAGACTATCTACAGGTTTTGGGTTCCTCCCCTGGGCCACGCTCAGCCAGGCCACAATGTGTACAATGTCTGTAACTGTGATGAAATTGGACACGGTTATGTGCACTTGCAGACGCTGGAACTGAGGTCAGATTGGTTAAGTATGTGGCAAAGTCACACACCTCATGATTGGCAGAGTCAGATTCCAAATCCTGGCTTGCCTAGCTGCTGAGATCAAGAGTTCCCATTTCAAATTGGCCTTACTCTCTTTATTCATTCCTATGCCTCTTTAGTTTCATGGTGATCAGAACATTTCCCTGGAGACCCTGAACTTTCTTGCTCCACAGAACAGAAGATTCCATCCGTCAGTACCTTCCACCCCACTTCACGCAGCCCTGGCAACCATGGTTCTGGTCTTTGTCTCCATGAGTCTGACCACATTAGACCCCTCTTGCAAGTGGAGTCATGCGGGATTTGTCCTTCTGGGACTGACTTAATCACTCGGTACAGTGTCTTCCATGTTCACTCACGTTTGTTGTGTAAGGCAGGACCTCCTTTTCTAAAGGCTGAGTAATATTCCTGTGTGCATCTATAACATGTTCTTTTTTTAGCACTGTCCTACCATGTGACACACTTGGGCTATTATGAACAGTGTCACAAAAGAATACGGCAGAGGTACCATCTCCTTGGGATTCAGTTTTGGTTCTTTGGGGTAAACACTCCTTCCAGTACAGTGATGGTGGTAATGTAAAATAGTACAGCAGCCACTGTGGGAACCTGCATAAAAATTATCAGTAGAACTAACATCTGATCAAAGTCCACAAGCTTTCACATAAACTGGGCTTCAGATTTCTAAGGCTCCTTTCTCTCTCCCAGGACAAGATTCACAGATTTCATAAACTGCTTTATAAAGGTTCTTGCCAAGAGAAGGAAAGATGAGAGAAAACACACAAGAAAAACCAAGGTCCCCACCATCTGAGAGCCCAGGTGCACCTCCAAAAGCAGGAAGGTGCTTGCCCACGGCTTGTTCTTTTCCACGTTAACGTTCCAGCTTGTTGATATGCACAAGCCTCAAATTCATGCAGAGAAAACAGTGAGGAAGCACAGTATCCTCACTGCTTTTCCTTTGATACTCTAATGACAAAAGCCCGTGGGTAAAGGTTATTATTAATTCTTTGGAGGTTAATTCTTATATCTCATTTCCAGCAGGCAAGGCTATAACTGTGCTAATGCTAGGTCAGTTGCTATGGTTTGGATGGGGAATGCCGGCCCCAGAGTGGCACGTATCAGGGCTGGGGCTCTGGGAGGTTACTGGATCCTGGGGCCTCTTCTATTAGTGCACTGGCCCAGTGATGACTTCAGAGCTTAGTGTGCTGGTGAGAGGCGGCTCACCGGCAGCATGACCTGGAAGGGGGCGTCACTCTCCCCAGCTTCTCAGCTCTCTCTACTTCCTGGCCCCCATGAGCTGAGCAGCCCTCCTCCGCCCAGGCCCTTCCACCCTGCCTTCCTGCCTTGGAGCCAGCAGACCACGGCCAGGAAACAGGAGCCAAAATAAACCTCTCCTCTAGGTTGCAGGTGTCAGGTTATTCGTCTCAGTGCTGAGGAAAGTGACTGAGACAGTAAATACTGATAGTATTTTTCCAATATGCACAACAGTGCTATTAAACAACATGATACAGTTTTGATCCATCAGGCCTAGGGGTCCAAACATCATAGCTTCCTACTTGGGGTGTTTGAACATCCTGACCTCAAAGAGTCCATGGTCACAGATTTAGTAACTTGATGGTAGAGATACTTGTCTTACAGACTTCAGTCTCACATTCTTATGGAAATTGTCTTTCAGATATCAAGGTAATTATAAATTGCAGAAAAAAATAAGATCTAAGAGAACATTTTTCAAACAGGCAGAGGAGTCACAAAGGGAGGGTTGAGTGTGGGTGGGGAGAGGGGATGGCATTTTATTACGAGGTCCCTGTTACTTCTGCAGTTGAACCCAGATGAAGCCCTATTTCAGGAATGTTTGATACCAGGCATTCTAGAACACTTTCTCTCTCTTTTACTATTTTATCAGGTGGTTTTACCCTTTTATCTTCCCACCACCTTTGCACAAAATCTGTTCTTGAGAAAAGAACCCAAAATAACACACACACACACACACACACACACACACACACTCTCAGTTAACAAAGGGATTAAGCATTTATTTAAGCATAGGATCCTATGCTGGCTGATTCAGGAGGTACAAAGACTATTACATTTTGTCATTCAAAATGTGAGAGGAACTTCAATGAACAATATTTACAGCATTAAAAAGGTGCTAAAAATGCCAGATCGAACAGAGGTGTGTGAGACAGTGCACGGTGACTGGGAGTGGGTGTTGGAGGTGTAAAGGCTCCGTGCAAAAGTGAAATTTTGTTGAGTCTCTGAAGGTGAGTGGGTCTCTTAGGTTCTAGTAAGGTGTGCTGGAGGTAGATATGGCTTCCAGCTGAAGAAAAACTTGAAGGCAAAGAAGCATGTCGAGTGCCCACCTTATTCACTAATGTGTACATTTCCTAGAGTGGCGGCACTCTCAGGTGTGACTGAGGTAGACACCAGCAATCAATCTGACCTGCTGGGCAAGAGTTTTGGCCACTGGAAACACGGAAGGTTTTGAGGAGAGGTAGCAATAAAATCCCACCAATGCATCCACGGCAGTGCTTAGACAGAAGACAGAGGACTCCTGCATGTATCGGGAGAACTCAGGCGGGAGTTGATGAGTGCAAACAGCTTTGACATGCTGGGGAGGGGGAGATGAAAAAGGGGTGGCTGGGGAAGAAAAGGTGCAGATGGGAACCTTGGGTAGCCATCACCCACATGAGTTCCATCTACACATAAGACCATCATCCACCCACAAAGCCATCATCACACACAAGAGCATCACCCTCCACACACAGGGGCATCATCCACACATAGGAGCATCAGTCCATGCGCAAGAGCAGCACCGTCCACAGCGCCATGAGCCAAGTAGCTGATGTCTGAGGCAGGGTGGCTGAGGAGAGGTTAAGGAGAGGAGAGGAACGAACTGTCTGCCTTGGAAGAGTGTAAAGGGGTTGAAGTTGTTGACTGATCCAGGGAATAAGGAAAGTGAAGCTGTACTTTTCTTCTGTGTGTCAGGTGCAGTGGGATGTGAGGAGGGACAGAGCACTGGGAGATACTCATGAATCCTGGTGGAGCACATCACAGGTCAGGTGCTCAGAGTACTCTCATGAGTTGGACCTTCTGGGGGTGACCTGTGCTGCAGATGTGATTTCTAATTAGCAAAGGTGCAGGCATTACTTTTCTGGGGTTTGTGCATTTTAATTCCCTCACGCATGGTACCTGGACTAGCAGCACCAGGGACTTTCATTCTAAATCTGTTGCAACAGAGTCTGATGTGAACAAGACTGCCATTTGAGTCAGGCAGACCAAAGGTGGAAAACACTATAACCACACAGGGAACACCTTTAAAGTAAGGGGTTTGGAGTGTCACAGAGCCCGTTTGCAAGGTATGTGGGATGGACAGAACCCCTGAGATCACTCAGAAGCCAGGTGCCTTGGCCTTGTTGCACCCATCTCCTGACAATGGGTCATCTATCCTATGAGCAGAGAGAAAATGCACAGTGCAACTAGGGTCCAAGGCTGTGGAGCTCAATCTGGGTTGTAATTGAGTTTTTATCGCGACTGGAGAAGGCTTTGGTAAACAAGGTGAAACTGTAAACATGATTTCAAGGAGTCTGCTTAACCCACTTGAGAAGGAATTGCTTGAGAGATTTTGCATATTAATTGCTCCAATACAGACAGAACTGGCTGGCCAGGCACTTCTGATAAGCTCCATCTGGAAACATTTCCTGAGTTGTCCACTGAGGTCATGTTTGCATTTAGAATCAAGAAAACACTTCTGTAATCAGTGCTAAGTTTAATTTATTCAAATTAGTAAAGACTAACTATACTGACAAGCCAGAATTTAGCAGCTAATATCTTTGAAGATGCTTCCCCCCAGAGGAGTCACACAGCTCCAAGGTGAAGACGGAGGGGAGGAAGGAGAGGCTGCAGATTCCAGTTCAAATCCATCCAGTGTAGTTGTTGGTCTTCCAAACTCACAGTTACTGTCATTTTTGGATGTCACAGATGTCAAACTCAATGCGAACACCAAGTACATCTCATGGGAACAATGGCTCAGCCTCTCTCTCCAGTACTAAAAGTGTGCCTCTCTGGCCTGGCCAGGAGTGGATAATCTAGGTGTCAGGAAGGTATCTGAGGTTATCATTAGTGCATTTAAAATTCTAAGAGTTCCATTCCTATTATGAGTTTCTTTAATCTTCCTTTCTGTACTCAGAAGGGAACCAGTTCTCCACAAAAATCAGTGTGGTTGCACTAGAATGGGCATTGTCACCATATTACTTAAGTTTGCAGAAGGCCTGTTAATTTTGGTTGAAGCTACACAGAGTCGAGGGCATCAAATATATGCTGCAGATTTTATCCTCTTAGTTCTAAGTAGTAATCACCAGGAATCTTTCTTAGTGCTTGCCGTATAGAGGCTGCTCGTCTAAGAGCTAGGACCTTAAACAATCTCCCTAGAATATAACTCAACTAGAGATCAATCTTCCACATGCAAAGAGAGCACACACTCTATGACTGACACATGCTAAAGGGGAGGTGTGCAGCCATTTATTTTGACCTAGGAAGATTCACAGAGGATGGGAGATCTATGTGCTAGAGAAAGCATGAACAGATGGGACAGGGCGAGCTTCGTTGGCATAGGCAAAGATCTGGTGATAGACAGTCTCTGGGGTGGTGCTCATGATCTGAACCTCTTGTCCTTTAATCCTGACATTAAACCAGGGCTGGCCATGCATGGCCTATAGAATGCAGTCGAAGTGACAGCATGTAACTGTCTGTGCCACAGAGACTGTCAGGCAGCATCATGCAGAGGTCCAGGCAGAGGGCTTGAGGGCCCAGCCAATGGCTCAGCCCAAGCAATGGCCATCAGGGAGCCTCTGCCCAGTCCAGGCTTTAGACGAGCCAGCCCCAGATGGCGTCTGGCTACAGTCTCCTGGGAGGGCTCAGTCACTGCTGGCAGGTGTCAGGTTTGTTTGAACCAACAGGAAACTAAAGCAGGATCTGAGGAGAGACATCCAGAGCTGAGCATTGCTCAGAGAGCAGAGAGGGGACGAGAAGACCCGCTCTGCAATGGGCTCAGCCAAGGACACTTTTGACTCCAAGACTGGAACTTTCACTTCTCTCACAGAAAGTGAGCATCACTAAAGGGAGATAGAGGAGATGCAGCAAAGGAGAGGTTAGGGAAGATGGACTCAGACCACATCTCTTAAAAGAAGACTTCTTATAATTTCAATTAAATCCAACCTCATAACTGATATGAGAGCAGAAACTCGAAAGACACAAAATGCCTTTGATAGAAAGCCTCCCCCTTCCTCGAAAGCATTTGGGTTTTGTTAGCATTCGTCATGGAAATTCACGGCAGCCAAGAATTCTCTGCTTGCAACACTGGAAGCCAAGACTGCAGCGATGGCAAATCAAAGATCAAAGTTTGCAAATGGTCAGTTGCGGGAGGTTCTTGTCAAGCAGCGGTATCAGAGCTTTTTTGTCACCGTAAAAACGACAGACACGATGGCTACAAAGCCTCAGTCACTGACAAATCTTCTGCTTTATTCATTGTCCATGATATCTTCTCTTAACTTCCACACTACACAAACTGTGAAATAACAAGCTCTACAAAGCATTTTGTGATTGCTAAAATATTCTTGGATTATTTTTCCTGAGGATGCAGGTTCTTTTCATTTGACTCCCAAGCATGCTTGGGAAAAGAAAAAGATGGCTTCTACCTGCTGGGACATTCGATTCTCATTTAATTTTCAACATAATCAATTGTTGAATTTTTCAAGAAGTTGCAAAGAGAGCATTTGATTTATGCAGCCCATTCATATTTTAAAAGTCTAATGATAAACAGTGAAAATACTTCCCTGGGGAGGGCATTGCTATTTGAAGTCCCTATTTATAAAACCTTTTGTGTATTTAATATAAAGTAAGTATCCCAGTTAAAAGTACTAAAAATATGGGTTCAAGAAAGTGGATTAAAGTAATAGGCCATATTTTCACTCCAGAAAATCAAAATGGCATATGAATAAGAGAGAAAGCCACTGAACAAAAATTACCATAAGCCATTCACCATGCATGCCTCCCTCTTTGTATCCAGCCTTCTGATGCAGCACGATCACCTTATTATGAAAAGTTCCTGCACATACACTGGGCTCCACAGAAGTGGCCTGTGATCTCTGCATAGCGGCATAAAAGGCTGCAGGTGCAGAAACATCAGATGGGAAGTTTGAAGGAAATGAGTCCCTTGAGAAGTGCGATAAGGTTGATTTAAACTAACTGGAAGTCACTGGATGACTGGGGTGGAAACTGCTTGGAGTTCATGTCAAAGACCACTCTAGAATCACATTCTGCTAGGCATGAGGACCAGCTGGGGCCTTGCAAAATGCAGGTCCTGCTGTGGGAGATCCAGGGAGGAGAGGTCTACATCTCGAATATCTCCCTGGAGAAGCCGCTATTTTGGGGCCTACACTTTGCATGTTACATGATGGAAGAGCAGCAACCAGCAAGGAAGACATTTACAGCAAGAAAGAGCTGCGGGGCAGTGGATCAAGTTATGAGGGATTCCCCTGCACCCAGAACACAGAGGAGGCTGCACCCACGGGCACAGGGAAACGCAGCCGTCCACTCTGACTAACACCCTTGAGGGCAGAAACCAGGACATTACAGGTGAAGTCACCAAGTCAAATGATGTCACTGTGACCAGGCAGCACTGAGTAAATGCAGCAAAGAGTGTAAAATGTGATGGAGTTCTTAGGTTATGGATGGAGTTGTGTCCTTACATTCACTGCTTGGACCCACACCCTCAGGTGACTCTGGGGAGCTGCAGCCTCATCTAAGGTAATTAGGGTGAAAGGAAGCCATGAGTGAGGGGCCCTAATGCAGGACAGAGACCCTCCAAGGTTATGGTCAAGAAGAGGGAGAGATGCTGGAGAGGACAAAAGCAAGGAGGCAGTGATGTGTGTAAGCCAGAAAAAGAGGGCTCACCGGAAACCAGTCCAGCTGGGCCCCTCTTGCGTGAGAAGTTAACTTTTCTCTCCTTCTAGCCACCCGTCTCTCATATTCTGATATTGCAGCAGTGGTGGTCTGAATATCTATGCTCCTCGAATCCCTGAGTTGAGATCCTCACCTCGAAATGCTGGCATTAGGAGGTGGGGCTTTGGGAGGTCATGAGGTTACAAGAGTGTGGCTCCCATAAAAGGGATTAGTGCCCTTATAAAAGGGGCTCCTGAGAAACGCCTCATCCTTCCCACTATGTGGATGCACTGATAGTTGCCATCACTGAGCAGAAAACAAGCCCTCAACACACACTGGGTCTGCCTTCATTCTGGGCTTCTCAGCCTCCAGATATATCACGCACATGAAATGAATTCAGAAATTTTAGAATTTAATGAGTAGTAGCTGTCTCTTTGCAAATACGTGCCTTGAAGGGGACAAGAGAACCTCTGTAGAGAGGAATCTGGGAAGGCACTGTCCAAACTGTGGTGTATGGAGAGAGATCACACGATTTCGGATCTCCTTAATGTCATGCCTTAGTGTCGACACTTCAAGAAGAGGTGTGCTAGGTGAGAGAAGTCAGCCTGTATTTTGTTACAGAAGATAATTACACAAAGAAGACAACTGTACCCACTTTACTGAAGGAGAAGAGGAAGAGCTGGGTGTGCTGTCCAGCCTCGTCCTATTCAGGACACTCTTTTCCCAGGAGTCTGTTGCTTACTATTACAAGCCTCCAAACCAGGCAGCTACAAGTACTCACATAGGGATGATTTAGACTTCTGCTCCCCAAATGAGCAATGCAATCATTTACTTCAAATTAAAAATGACGGATAAAAATGTGAAATACACCAAGAAGTATAAGGCCAGGAGATAAGCAGAATTCACAAGTGTCTTCCTGTATAGTGATGCCTTTGGCTTGTGTGGTAGAATTTCTGGAAGGTTAGTTATAAAGACCTCAGTGAGTAACTGATGTTCAGGAAGGACCATCACAAATATCCCGGAGAGATATCGCACTATAATTTTCTTTAATTGAAGAAGATGAAAAATGTAGGGAGAGTTATTAAAAACTGGACAGGGACCTGAGGATGCCATTACGTATCCACTCTGCAGTATTTCTGCTAGACATCAAGGGGTCATCTCTTTAAAAGACCATTAGTTTTAACAAGAACAATAAAGGATGTCTGCCGTGACCTTCGATGGAATGTATAATTTGAGAAGGACCTGATTCGATGGGAATTTTTCCTAGGGTTGGGGCAGGGGACATTCTGAAATAGAAAGTACTACAGGCAAGGCTTGTAAATATCTGAATTCCCGAGAGTCATCTGAAAACCTTCATGTCTTTTTCATGGAAAAATGTGCACTTATTTCTCTATACAAAGAATTGCAACAATTAGTACGTTTTCCCATGTACAAAGAAATGATTTTTAAATGCCTTTTAATCTAGAAAATGAATCAGGCTGTAAGGGAAAACACCAAACACAATTTTTTAAAAGGAAGGAAAAAATTATTGTACACTCTGGGACTTTAATACTTATTAGCAGTAAAATTAAAAATGTACTGTGGCAATAATGCAGGATTCATTTTGCTCTAAACATACAATGATTAAAGGTCTTTGAGTGTAAATGTCTGGTTATTCCATTATAAACAACATTTCCCCTTGCACCCATCTCCACAGATCACACGTTGAGAATATGCAAATAATAAGAACATCTTACCACAACTTTGGCTATCCAAAGACATATACCATCAGACATGCGTGCACACACCCAAATGAATCCCAGCATTGCCTCTGCTGGATGAGAAAATGCACATCCAATTAAAAACTGAGTCTGAAATATTGTATTCCAAGTATATTTATTTAGCCAGTTTGTGCTTGTTTACTAGTAGAATTAGAAGAAAATTTCATAAACTGCATTATTGCTTCCTCCAGCCTCCTCTAACCTTAGCTGTCAAGAAATGTGCTCAAAAAAATCAACCCTAGCACGCTTCCTCTTGAAGTGTCTTCACTGAGACATGGCATTAAGGAAACCTGAAATTGCATGATCTCTGTTCACATATCACAGTTTGGACAGTGTCTTTCCATATTCCTCTCTACAGAGATTCTCTTGTCCCCTTCAAGGGATGGATTTGCAAAGAGACAGCTACTACTCGTTAAATTCTAAGATTTCTGAATTTATTTCACCCGAGTGATATATCTGCCCTCCATTATTCACATCATGAATGTGAGCAGAACAGAATAGCAAATGTGCTGAAATGTGAAATTCTTACAGTTTTATTCTCTCCCAGTGCAAGGAAAGAAAAGGCTTCCACGATCAGTACTTTGGAGGGGGGCTGGGCTTCTGCATAGAGAACCCACTTCCTCACACCCCTCTTGAGACTCTGGCTGGCACGTGCACAACCACCCATGGTCCAGGAATGACGTGCGAGGTTGTAGGTTTTGGTTTCCAAATGCCATTTTCAAACAAAGGGACCAGCATCCTTTGGAGGAACAGCTTGTTTTAGGGCCAGAGCAAGAAAAGTACAAAAAACCGAATCTACAGCATCTGGTGATCTCAGGAAAGAAGTGTTCAGACATCAAAGCATGGGCCATGCCAGGGAGACACAAGGTCAACCCAAAAGACTCCCGGTGGCTGCAGGTGGAACGATCTGAGGCACAGCAGAGTTGGATAGTAAGGAAACATTTAGAACAGGCATGTCACACTCACATGGGTGCATGAAGTTTCCCACAGCTGCCATGATAAGTACCACAGGCTCAGTAGATTAAGCAGCAGCATTTATTTCCTCTCAGCTCTGCAGGTGAGAAGCCTAAGGTCAAGTTATTACAGGACTGAATTCTTCCAAGGCCTCTTTCCTTGCCTTATAGATGGCTTCTTCTCCCTTCTGTTCATGTCTTGATAAGGACAACAGTCAGAAAGAGTTAGCGCCACCCTAATCCCTTATTTAAATGTAATTACTGTCCAAAGACTCTGTCTCCAAATACATCCTGAGGTACTGAGGACTTCAACACATGAACTCACTTGGAGAATACTATATAGCTCACAACAATAATGATTTAAATAAATGATTCAAAGTCAGAAAAAATGAGGAAAGACAAATGGTCACAGACTCAGGAATACTAGGGGGCTATGACAACCAAATGCAGTGTGGTATCCAGGATTAAATCTGGCATATGAAGAAGATATGGAAAAGTTGGTGTGATCCAAGGCAAATCTGGGGCTTAGTTAATAGTTATATGGCAATGTCAGTTGCTTAGTTCTGATGAATATATATTTTTTTCTGGTACCAGGAATTGAATTCACGACCTCGCACTTGCCAGGCAAGTGCTGTGCCACTGAGCTAAATCCCCAGCCCCTTTGATGAATGTATTGTGAAATATTAAGACATTATCAATAAAGAAGTTAGGTGAGGAATATACAGCTGTGTTGCCTTTGATGCTTTTCTTTAAATCTGACATTGTAAAATACAAAAATTGTATTCAAAACACATTATAAAAAGACCAGTAACCACACAAACCTGCTATTAGAATTTGGCTTAAAGAAATAGTCAATCCATCCTTCCAATCTAACCAAGACCCAAGCAGGTAATTGTAGAATTAGCCCGACATCTTAAGTAACAGACTCCTTGACACCAAAGCCCTGTGTTTACATACTGAACATGCCAGGAAATTCTTTACTACTGAAAAGAAATTTGCTTTGTCCCATTTTTCTTGTACCACATGATTTTCTTGTTTTTCTACTCTGAAGAGAAATGTTAGGAATACAGTGACTCCCGCTGCTGTTGCTAGCACACCTGACAACAATAGCAGGTACTTCTCGTGCTCAGGTTATTTAACGCACTGCCTTCATTCATTACGTCATCACAGCAACTTGTAAAGTTAGGTACCATCGACCACACCCAATTCAGAGAACTCAGAGGCAGAGGTGGCATATGTCACCCAAAGTTGCTTAGTTGCACCCCCTAAGCTGTAAAGCCAGCACAGGAAACCAGCTGGTACTTACACAGAAGTGTACTCAACCTAAGACAATAGCGTTCATCAGAATTAATAGCAACAGAGCACCCACACTCGGCATACTCCAGGAAGCACTGAGATTCATGTGTCCTCAGCGGGCTGTAATCACCAGTGCCCACTCCCACAGGAATGAAGACCCGGTCCTTTACCTCCTTTTTTTTCAAAGGAACTCAGGGATGTGAGGGCGATCTGGCTGTGACATCTGTCACCCCATTGATCACTAGGGTTGATTCGGCTGATCTGGCTGGCTAGGTGGGTGTCCCCCTCCTCCCTCAATACTCCACGTGCATCCTTCCCGAAGTCGCGTGCTCGGTCGAAGAGGAGGACCACCCCCGATAGAGGAGGACCATTCCTCGGTCAAGGGTATATGAGTAGCTGCGCTTCCCTGCTAGAACCTCCAAACAAGCTCTCAAAGGAACTCAGAGGTTTATCTTTTTATTTTATTTTTTACTGTTTTATTTTTTAAAATTTTCAAATTTTTACTTGAGATTCAAAAGGAAAACCAACCATATAAGCCAATTAAACCGAACCCATCATCCAAGATCCGAGGAACCCCAGAAGGAAGAGAGGGACCAAGAAAAATGCACTCACACACACCTGACCAGGTCACGGTAGGGAAACAGACCTCGAGGTCCAGGCGTCAGAGTCAACACACAACAGCCATGGAAGCAAAGAACTGTGAGCTGTGGTTCATCCTTGTGGAATATCTGCAGTAAGACCGGGGCAGCCAAAGTGCCGCCTGCGGAAAATGATTCTTAAAACATGAGCTGTGAGGGGCGCCGTGCCTCCGGTGGAAAAGGAGAGGGATAAGCTGCTCAGGAAAGGGAAGGCTTGGAGGAATCTTCTCCAAGGATCTTAAATTAAGCTGGAAACTCCACAGTGCAGAGAAATGCCAGGCAGAGCAGAAGGTTGTCAGTAGGACCAGTGAGACCAGAGGCCAAGGCTATGCAGAACAGAGTCCGGTCGCTCCCGGGAGCAGGGAGAAAATCAACGGCGCACTCAGCTGACACGTAGGCTGGGGCAGTGAGGTCATGAAAACAAGTGAAAACTCAGGATCCGACCTCATCTCTGAGATAGGTGAGCAGCCAGGATTGGGGCGGCTGACTCATGCACGGATGGAAAAGCTGACTTGCCTGGGGTTTCCATGCGCCAGCCAGCAGCACCCACGCGTTCTGTTGGTGCTACCCTTCTTTTTCCAGGGAGCAGACGCATCTTCCCAGCTGGGAAAGACCAGGTCGGGTGTTCTGTGCGCTCTGTCCTGACATCTGCCTTGTGTTTTTTTTTTTTTGGTGGCCATAAGCTAACACAGAGCTGTGCTGGGAGAAGGTGCTGAGGTGACGGTGAATGGTCCTGCGTTTCTGACTCCCTCAGCCTGGAAGGGGAACTAAGGGCTTCCTGTCCTGTATGTTTCCAGGAGATGCCGATGGTGCTGGTCTAAAGACCAAGCTTGGCCTCTCATCTGTCTCAGAGATGAGTGCAGATCCTGAGCTGTTACTTGTTTTCAGGACCTCGTTGCCCCAGCCTTTGAGAAAGGCTGGCCTCGAGGTCCTGATGGAATCATCCTTATGCGGCTACTGCAGTGAATTGTCATGTGAGCGTGCGCACAAGCACGTGTGTGTATGTGGGCACTGCCCACTTTTTATAGCCCCAGAAGTTAGTGTAACAGCCAGGCATTAGTGCTGTTAAACAGTGAAATAATTTGAGGAAGGGTTGGCTCACAAACCACAATGACATTGTGAAGTGTGTTGAATAAAATGAAATGTTTATCTGCCTCTTAAAACTGTAAGAAATCGACACTGCAGGCTGAACTTTACAAAATGTAAACGGTGATAGGTAAACTGCTGGTGTCCTCTTAGAGGGGTGAGAACACCCAGCCCGATGACAGTGACATTTAGCAGGCATTTCCTCTGGGGTGGCTCTGTGCCGCGCAGACCTGTCAGACGACCTGCCTGCTGTTCCCCCTTAGCTGGCTGTCAGCACAAGGTTTCTCCCTCTCTGCTTCCTCGGGAAGTCAATGGACCAGGATCTAAGTGAAGCCCAGCCAAATCTTCTTTCATAGTACGCCTCATCTTTCAAATGTCTCTCCTTCCTGAGCAACAGCGTCTCTGTGGGCTGCCTGAGGCTGCTGAGCTCCTCCATGCACGTGGCACGGGTCCCTTCACACCACGCCTGGCACATATGCTCCCCACGTCGCTCCGGTAGGTAACAGGACACCTGTCCTAGTGCATTCTGGGAAAGGATGGCGTGGACAGTGTGCATAGCCAGAGCTGGGTGTCCAGTGTCACATCCTGGAGTCCTCTGCCACCTGCTCTGGGCCCTACCTGACTCTTTCCTCCACGCACTCCTGCACGGGTCCTGCCTGGCTCTGGCTCAGCACCTGTCCAGTCCCATTGTCCAGCTCTGCTATCTCTGAGACCAGCATGAGTTGGAAACAGCTCTCCCGATGCGCGGACTCCTGCACCCAGGGTAATTTACATTTTAATATATTCCTTCCTCAGTTAGCATAGAAAACATTTCTGTTTTTCAGAGATGACAAGCAAGGAGGGGAAGTAGCTCCTAAAGGAATATGTAGTGCTTTTCTATTGACAAAAATAAAATCTTTATTTTCATTTGTAGCTGGCAGGAAGAATGAGCAAAACAGTGGTACATGCACTTCCCAAATGTTATTTAAAACCGAACATCATCACCCAGGACTGGGAGCCATTTCTGCAGAAAGGAACCATGGGGCCTCCTTTAATATCTCTTCCTTTTGCACTGCATTCAGATGGGAGAATCTGGAGTTAGTGCTATCTACATCAACTGCAGGCGATGCGGGGTGAGTCGCTGGGCTCCTCATACCCCGGGGAATAGCAGGTCCTACCTTACAGCTCAGCTCTGTGCCCAAAGGAAGTCAGGAAGTGGGTGCACTGTGAGAAGGTCATGGTAAGCTAAATAAATCAGACACACAAGCTCAGATACTGCTTGATCTCTCTTATGTGAGAAACCCAAAATATAAGTAACTTAAAAACAAAATAAAAGACAGAGAATAGGCAACAGGAAGCAGGGAGCTAGATCTTGTGCAAATGGGAAGGAAATCTAGAGATGGAGGGAGGCGGAAGTGGGGGAGGGAGGCGGAAGAGGGGGAGGGAGGAGGAGGGTAGGGGAATAAAAGAATTAAGGTGCGTTGTACACAGGCACCTAGCCCCTGAGATGAGTGCAAGGCCTGTGTACTGCAAACATACACTAAACAAATAAACACTAAAAATTTAAAAATATATACAGGCCTTATTTTCAGGATAATGAAAAATCTTCAAAAAAAGTAAATGAAAATATATGTGTACACCTATATAGCAAAACAGATAGTGTGCCTCTTATCTGAAGTGGTTGGGACTGGAGGTGCTTCAGAGTTCAGAGTTTTTTTCAAGTTTTGGAATAGATAGATAGATAGATAGATAGAGATGTATATAGTACACAGCTAAATATCTTGGGGATGGAACCCAGGTCTAAATACAAAATTAGTTTATTTTTCATATACAACTTATACAGCCCGAAGGTAGTTTTATATGATATTTTTAATGCATCTGCATTTTGATGGTGATGTGAGGTTAAAAGTGTGGAACTTTCCTTTCGTGCTGTTATACCGGCTCTCGAAAAGTCTCATACTGGAGCATTCAAGATTATGCATGTCTGGATTAGGGATGCACAACATATATATAAGTATGTAAGTGCACACACAAATACATATTCACTACATACGTGGCACACACACACACAGAGTCACACTGCTTGGGACTACAGGTACAACATACACACTTGGTGTTATGATCACACTGAAGTAGAATTTTAATAGATGTGTTCTTTGGGAGTTTTACACCCTAACCAGTGCTTCCGTAAACACATTGGTGGATACTTGTGTGTGGTGTCTGTATTTGCTTAGGGTAAGGTTCTGGAAGAGCATGGTGGGTTTTAAGCACATGGACGTTTGTCCTGTCCTCCGCGGAAGGCCGACGTCAGTGACAGCCTTGCCCGCGGCTGAGACAGGGGCCACATGCTGCATCACGGCTAGAGGTGGAAAGTGCCTCGCTTTTAAACGTTATTAATTTTCGCGTGTCCTTGATCACTGTGCGGCTGAGCACGCTGACTGTCAGGAGCCTGCTTCTCTCTTTGATCTCACCCATCTCTGTCTAGGTCTGTGTGACTCTCACCCGCGCCATTTTCTGTCCAGTCCTGCGAGCACCTCTGCCGCTCCACCATGACAATCGCCTCTCCTATTTGTTGTAATCAGTTTCCCACGGCTTCTCTTCCTGTTCTGTTTTTCCAAGTGGTATTTTATAGAGTCTGTGTTTCCGTCCTCATACAGCAGGCATTGATTTTCCTTCCCTTTAGGGCTTCTCTCCTCCCTTCCTCACGTGCCCTGCCTGACCTGTGAGCGCGGGGCCAGGTGCACCTGAGGGCTCTGACAGCCTGGTGCTTCTGAGGGCACACTGTCCCTTCCCAGCTCACTCAGCTTCTGAGCTTTCTTCTTACATGGCACATGCCCCTAATAGCGTTTTTTCTGCGGACCAATTGCAGCCCCATGGGGATGAGTGTGGATGTATGATGAAATGGTAATGCTGATGTCCGTGGACAGGGGTCACTGACCAGGCCCACGTCCACCACGAAAGCGCTGCCCCTCTCTGCAGACAATACTGTGTTAAATAAAACATACAGTGGGCTACTTCCAGGGGAACCTTTGTGAACAAGGACAGCAATAACTTCTACACCATACTGTCCTGTCGCACAAACAAGACGGATGCTTTCAAAAGCAAGAACCAAAGGTGAACGTGAACTTTCTCAGTGAAGGCCAGGGGCTTTCTGATCACTGCAGCCCCAAAGGGTCCACCACAGGCAGCTCAGCGGGGGTGGGGGTGGGGCTCACACCCTGAATGAGGAGCAGCCACGGCAAAGGCCACACCCATAAGACAGAGTTGGGGGCTGGATGGTCCCAGGCGCTCCCCATCGCTGTGTCCCGGAGCGCAGTGTTCACAGCAACATGCACACGGCTGCTTGCCCACCCCAGCCCCCTCTCACCCCTCACACGGGTGCAGCAGGAAACCTTCCTGCCAGCTCCTATGGTGACCTGCAGAGGCACACCCTTCTGCACTGAGCAGCAGGCGGGGACAGGGAGACCTCCGAGCCGGCCCCTGGGCCTGGCCTCTGCCCTTCTTTACTAGCTGTCTGGTTTCCCTCTCAACCGTGTGCCACACAGAATCCTTCCAACTCTGCAGACCCAGGAGGCCTGCCCACAGCTGCACCTGCCACAGCCCCTTCCTGTGATCACCTGCGGGAGCCCAAGCGGCCTCTGGGGACTCAGGGAGTGTGTGGCCAGCGTGATGCGTCCTTCCCCATGACACCTGTGGGAGAGAGATGCACACTATCTCGTGTGCTCTCCCCTACCTGGGAACAAGGTGCTGGCCACACCCGAGGGTGCGGCCAGCCTGGAGCTGCAGCCACATGCTGAGAACCCCACAGTCCACACTGCAAGTGACAGTGTCAGGACAACAGGGAAAGGAAGGAAGGTGAGGAGACGGTGCGCTTTTCAGTGGACGAGACTACTGGGCGTTTTCAGGTATGCCCGACACTTGGTCCTCAAAAGCCCCAATAAACTCTGTGTCTCTGTCTTGCACATCACCAAGCCCAGTATCTCTGGGAGGGGACCAGCGTCTCTACCCTAAGGACTGCGGTGTGATCTGAATGAGATTCACATGCCTAGACGGCTTCTGTTCTTTCCACTTATGCCCCAGATAAATCTATTGTTATTTCAGGGTATCTCCTTCTATTCATCCCCGTTCTGTCCCCAAGAATGGTGTTAAGAAGCCATCAGGGAGTCTGTCCTGGAATCCCAGGCTTTTAGAGACAACCAGTGGCTCCAGCACTCCCACTGCCCACTCTGCACTACCCAGCGCCTGCACCCTGCATCTTCTCTTGTGTCCAAATGGCACATGGGTCAAAGCTTCTGTGCTACAGTGATCAGAGTTAAGCTCCACAATCTGAGGTGTCAGTTTCCAAAGTTGTCATTACCCAAACGTGCCTCCATTTCTGCCCCAAAGCATCCTCAAATGTCCCTTCCTTTGAGTCAGGCACAATAAAACCTGGAGCTCCATTTCCAAGGGGGAGGGGGAGCTCCTACCTTTGCACTCACTTGGAATATAGCTGACATAATATGCACTGCTTCATAAATATTTTTTACTGGATAATAACAGTACAGATAGGAGAAACACAATTAGCATCAAGACTAACTCCTGTTTCTTTCTAGTTGAAATGTCATTCAGTAAGAAATCAAACTTCTACAAAATATATTGAGAGTTCCTGTTTAACTGTCTGTAAGTGTATGCATCCCTCTGGAGGTATATTCTGTACTCTGATGTATAACTCCTGGCTCATCCAACCATTTGTCTGCCAAACCCGTGTCACACACTAATGGGAGACCAAACCCGTGTCACACACTAATGGGGAACTGCAGGAAGGGGTTCTCTGCATGGCTCCGAAGGAAACACATGCTGTGGCCAGATACGGGTAGGGCAGGTGGATCCCGTACCTCTTGGCTCCACAGCCCCCCATCTCAGCATATTGCCCTGGCTTGTGACCCTAGAATGGGGTCAAAGGACAGCATGCCAGTCCCAGGTGAAGTCACACAACACATTGCAGCCTCCTTTTCCTTTTGCATACTCTCTCAGGTCTGGGGGAACCAGCTTCCCTGTTAAGGAAGGTGTCCACATGGTGGTGGGCTGAAGTGCCTGTCATCAGCTTCATGCTGACAGGTCCTGGATGCAGGTCCTCCAGCTGGGGCCAGGTTGGAGGCGCCCAGCCCAAGCCAGTGCTGGCTGCTACAACCTGATGAGAAGGCTTAGCATCACTGCCCCCTCGGATCTCAGAAACGGTGCCGCCCAGCATGCCTGGCCTTCCAAAAAGTGAAGTTTGGGGGAATCTGTCAGTAGCACTGGGTATATGAATGGGAAGAGAGGTTTTCAGAACTTGGCCAACCTCCTGCTGAGACTTCTCTGCTCTAGTACCTTTTAGATTTCAAATCGTACTTCAAAGCCCCCGAGAGTCAGGCTAAGCCCCCTCGATTCAGCCCACTTTCAGGCAGACTTAGAGGTACAGGTGTAAGAGTCTCACAGTATCCAGACACAAACTTCCTCATGCTGATTTCTAGCCTCAGAGCATCAGTCTGGTTTTAATGTTTAGTTTTTGTTGCTGTTGTTGTTGTTGTTGCTTTTTTTTTGGCAAAGTGCTTGCCATTGGAAAACCGTCGTCTGCCTCCTCAGCATTCAGGACAAATCCAGATCACTAATCGGGAATAGCGATTGCCCGGCTGCTTGCTTGGTGTCCTTGGGGGTTGCAGTGATGATCATGAACATAGATTAAGACTTGAAAACCGCTCTGGGAGCCACAGGGCTGGGCAAGCAGCTGCTCTCTGCCTCTCTCCCTGGCTTCCTGGCTGCACTGCACCCTTACCTTAGCACACTGGGGCCGGGTGACGAGACCTGGGGCTGCCACCATGTCCCCTCTGGACTTAAAAATGAGAAAAAGGAACTGGGAACTTCCTCCTTCCTTTCTTGCAAGAGTAGCTCTGAGTCTGTATTAAGGGGCCTGTTATGGTTTGTGTCTGGGTGTCTTCCCAAAGCCTCATGCTGTCATGGGGCAGGCTTTTAGAGTTTATGATGGATCCATGGGACTGAGTGTTACGCCTGCCCTGGGGCAGGTAGTTTGCATATGTAAGGGAGAGAAAGAGGCTGCTTGCCGCTGCTCCTCCCTTTGGCTCTTGCTGCTTTTGCTGTCTTCCACCACCATGAACAGTTGCCCTCTGCCATGTGCCACCCTGCCTTGGAGCCAGCCAAGTATGGACTGAAACCTCCACAAACAGTGAGCTAAATAAACCTTTCCTTCCTTAATTCTGGGCATCAGGTATTTTGTCTCAGCAATAAGAGAAAAGTAATGAAAACAGGGCCCCAACCTTCTCCGCAAGTTGGTGGTAGGCGGTCAAGCTCTTAGTGCTGTATCCTTTAAAGACCCGCAGAGAAGTCAGTACCCCATTAGGGCCTTTAGGGACATCTCCTTCTCCTATTTGATTCCTGCAAATCAGTGTCAATACGAGGCAAAATGAATAGTCATGGAGCCTCTAAGATAAGTCAATACCCACAGTGGAAAACCCCACTCCTCGTACCATTTATCCAGCCCTGGACCTGCCTTCCTCACCCAAGCCCTGCCTGGTCCCAAGAGCAGACTCCTCTGTTCCTGCTCAGCACTGCAGCAGGGACACTGTGACCTGCAGGTGCTCCTCATTCCCCTCCTGACACCTGCCTGATCTGTAGCACAACGATGTCAGTTTTAGAAGCACCAGTGCAGGAAGCTCTCTGCAATGGCAACATGCTCAGGGATGTGTAGAAAGAAAGAAAGAAAATGCCCAGATGGAGTGAACAAAGTTCAACCTAAAGCTGGAGCATCACGGTTTATCACAAAGGCACCTGGACCGCACAGAAGCTGGAAGCTGAAGATGATGGACAGGATGCAGCCCACATCACTGGCTCCCTATCCCAGGCCTGGGCCTCCCCTGCATCCTCCTGAAGTAACTATCTCTTTCTACCAGGTTCCTTGTGTGCAAGGAAACTTATTTACCATGGCAACATAAACCCAGCTGTTTTCCCAGAGTACAACTCAATATAAATGTTCAGAACGATGACTCAGGATTTGATGACTGCAGCAAAAATTCTAAATAAATTAACACCTGGCACTTGAGTGTGAGCCATTCGAGGTTCCAGTGCATGCTCTGCCTCCTGTCACCTTTCTGACAGTTCTGTGAAGTTAACGGGGAAGGTCTGATTATTCTCATTTCCTACAAAGGACAATGGAGCCTGAAAAATTACACGAATTGTTCCATACAACTGTAACGTTAAGAAAATATTACAGGAATAATCCAGATGTCCAGGCTGCAGAGCCATTTTACTACACAGATGCACTGGAATGCAAAGGGCGTGTTAGACTAAACCAATAACAAATGAAGTCACAGAGGTCACGGTTAGCTGGGATGTGGGCTCTCCTACAGAGGCAAGATCCTTCCTCCTCCAAGAAGGGAAGATGGTAAATCTCGAGAAATTCCATGGCTTCTCCAGAGAATCCCAAATCCAAAGATTCATTACATCTGTTCCTTTGTTCTCTCACTAACACACTATTGAGAAGAGCAATGCCAGCTTGATGTTTTAAATTTTCTATTCACAATTAATTATTAAAGCAGCCACCTCAATTAACAAAGCCCGTTCCAACAGCTCTGATAAAGACAGCGTTGGTGAGAGTCAAGCCCTCTTGAGAATCAGCTCGAAATGATTTACCCTGGAAAGAAAAAACAGCAGCACTGCTTCTAGAAGTGTACTTTTCAAATTTGTTTACCTAAGCAATCAAGTGTGCTGTATAAAAATGACCTGCCGTGTGCCAGAGAGCTGCTGCTTTTAAGCAAGGAATTTATGAGCCAGAAATGATCAATGGGCCAGGTCTCGAAAATGCAACCCATCCCCCAGGGAATTATGTCCCTGGGGCACCAGAATATGATACCCTGAGTTTGAGTGATGAGTAGAGCTCCTGGACCACTGCATTTTCTGCTGGTCATGGGCTTTTTCCTTTACAAAATGAAACAAGATGAGAGAGAGAGAGAGAGAGAGAGAGAGAGAGAGAGAGAGAGAGAGAGAGACTGCCCACTCACTTGAAATGGAGGAAAATCAAAATAACAAATCAGAAAAGGGCCCTATGAGAATGACAGCCAGTTTTCTCTTCCTAAATACAGTGTATTCAGATTGGTCAGGAAGTCTTTGAGGTGCAAATGAAAAAGATGCTATCATTGCGTATAACTCACAAATGAATCCAAAAGGTGCAAACTGGGTGGTGGAATGGTGTAGCATGCTAATTTCTAAAATTAAATTCACCTTGGGTTGAACTCATGTTCTGTTACTAATTAGTGTCAGTCTCTCAGACAAACCATCTCAATAATTTGATCTTCAGCTTCCTCAGGTTTTAAAATGGGGTTAATAATGAGTGGCTCATAGAGGCACTGAGAAGATTAGTACGTTACATGTGTAAAACATCCACCTGCCAGGTCACAGACACTCAGCACGGTACCCTGCCACTGTGACAGTGGAGTCCTGATACAATGTCACTGCTACCCTCCGTGTTGCATCCTGACATGTTACACACATCCAGGTCGGTGCTCTGAGTTTTCTCACAGTCTTACTGCACCCAGAATTACCAACTATTTCATAGCATCACAACTGTTGGATATAAATCTCAAAATGTACATTCAAGGGAAGATAACGTTGACATGAATGCACCTCTGAAACTGTTCTATTTAAAAGGTTGGCTATCAAGCCCACAGACACCAAGGCCTGCACCTATGTGGAGACCCAGGAGAAGGAAGGCTGTTTATGAGGAAAACGGCCACAGCTTCCCTCTCCCTCAGAGAGAGCACAGAGGGAATGAATGTTCTGCACACCTGCTAGCCAGCGTCCTCTGTGCCTCAGGAGTGTTAAAAGTAAGCAAATATGTTAGAGCTCACCCCAAGCCCTGTAACCTCACCGTGCCATCAGAATCAAAGTAGCTTTCCCTTCATAACAGAATTAATCTCAGTATTAAGGGCATGAAGCAGTAGCACATGATTTATTATGGGTCATCTGCCCATAATTTCTTCTGCTGAAATCACATCACACCCAACCTGTGCAATATTTTATTCAACACGGCAGGTGCGACTTTGTGACAAAGACATCACTTTTTTGGGGGAAAACGTTTTCCATCTATTTCATGACTCTAGAATGCTCTGTCGTTTTCTAACAAAGTTTGTGGATGAGAAATTGAAACTGAAATGCGATACTTTTCCTTCTTTCTTAGATTGACTCTTCCATTACCATTTTCATAAGAGGCCGACTAAAATTTAACATCATGCAAATTTTTCATAATTCTATGCTATTATTCAGTTGGCGGTCATTAAAACCATCAGCTTCATTTTGCTGTAAGATAATTGGATGATTCTAAAAGCGGGTCCCACTTTGTTCCTCGCTCCGGTGTATTCAGTTATTTATTGTAATACCTGCCTTGCACCAAAAGAAATATCTCATTTATGTGCTCGCCTAACAAGTGACAACTATTTGTAAAGGAAAAAATTGAGGAAATCAAAGCAAAGTTCCAGACCCATTTAATCTTCACCATGATCCTTCAAGGGCTGCATTTGGCCCTCCGTTCAGCACGAACAGGTGGTGGCTTTCTTCCCACACAAGAAGGAAGGTGCTAGGCAGTCACTGTCTCAGAAGTTACAAGAAATACAGAGGAGCGCTTCCCTCCCCTCTCTTTCCTGTCCAACCTGCAGCATCAGGACAAGGATCCCCCACCCAGAGGCACAGCAGTCACACAGGCAGGCTCAGAGGACAGTCTCCTGCGGCCCACGCCAGTGTCTGACGCCTGGTACAAGTGACTGAGCATCTCTGCGCTGTGCCCCTGGGCAGGGTGAGGAGCTGAGCATGCAGGGCGCGGAGACAGAACACCGTGTAGCCCAGGGACAGCCACACAGTCGGCTCGTGTGGTGGTTTGTTGTCCCACTATCTTTCATTTAAATGAGAGTTAAATTCAGTCATTCAAAAAAATGAATAAACATATTCTCATCTCAAGTTATAGAAACTTTTTAAAAAACCGTCAAGGTCACCAACTCAATTGATGCAGAGAAAGTATTTGACATGATTCAACTCCCTGATAAAACATAATAAAAATACTCAACAGAATAGGGATTGAGAGAAGTTACATCAATGTAATAAAAGGCATATGTGAACGTGGCTGTCAATGTAAGACTGAACTACTCTCCTCCAAGATCAGGAACAGGCCGGATACCTACTTTTACTTCCTAAATATTCAACTTAGTAATAGAAATTCCAGACCAAACAAAAGTTTAAAAAAAATTAAACCCATCTAAATTGAAATGAAAAAGTATTTACATCCACAGCTGATATGATCTTAAGATTCTAAAAATCCCACTTAAAAGTAACTAAAAAATTAACTCAGGAAAATAGCAAGATACAAAGCCAACACACAAAAATCAGTTGTCTTTCCACAGGCTAATAATGAACAAGCTCAAAAGAAAATTATAAAAACAATTTTTTTTGAATTATTTTTCCAGAAGAATTGAAAACATCACACCACAGCGATATATGTGCACCCACGTTTATAGGAGCACAATTTGTCATAGATAAATCTTGGAAACAACCCAACTGCCCATCAACAGAGGAATGGATAAAAAAGATGTGTTATTTTTATACAATGGCATACTACTCAGCTATAAAGAAAGATAAACTTGAGGCTTTTATAGGTAAATGGATGCAACTAGAGACCATATTCATAAAGTAGGTAAGTAAAGTGAAGTAAATCAGACTCGCATGTGTAAACATTGTATTGTCTCCCTAGTATAAGAAACAAGATCCAAAAGGTACAATAGATATAGTGAAAGGGAAAGAAACTGCTCAGAAGGAAAAAACAACTGGGATGGGGGAAAGGAGAAAAGAAAAAAGGGAAAATACATCCATATATACATAAGATAGCTAAGATAATTATACTACTAATTTCTATTCATTCATTGAAAGGAACAGTTAGTACTTATATTGTTTGATCAATTTTGCATGCCTGTATCTGGTAATCTGAGCAATTACTTTGAAGATAATAGTATGCAATATAACAACTATTGTTAATTTCCTATCATCTTGTTTTGAAATTCTGTATTGTCTTTATTCTCTTTAAAATTACAAAAAAAAAAATCTCACGAGTTTTTTCGCGTGTGCTTCTTTTGAAAAGTTTTTTTTCCATTGGGTTCAAAACCAAAATATTTTGTTTCAGGGCGGGGTTGGAAACTTTGTTGAATTGTTTTTTCAAATTAAATTAAAAGGGTTTGGGGTTTTGGTTTGGAGTTGGGGATTTTTTTTGGCTTGCTTGGGTTCTTGGTCTGATGGCTAATGCCACACAGAGATAGAGATGGAGATGGAGATGCAGGGAGAGAGGGAGAGGGAGAAGGGGAGAGAGAAAACAGAAAACTTAGTAGTTAATTGAGGAGGTAAAAGATTTATACAATGAAAAGTACATGTTCATGGATCAAAGACTTAATATTATTAAGATGTCAACATTACCTGCTATGACTTGTTTTCCCCAAAATTCCTGTGTTGAGACCTAATCCTCAATATGATAGCGTTAAGAGATGGGGCCTTTGGTAAATATTTATGCCATGAATGGACCTCCTAGGAATACAGTTAGTGTCCTTACAGAGAGCGCAAGGCAGCTTGTTTGCCCTTTTATCAAGAGAAGATACAGGGAGAAGGTACCATGTATATAAGTGGACCCTCACCAAACACCAAGTCACCCAGGGCTTTAATCTCAGAATTTTCCACCTCCAGAGCTGTGAGAAGTTTATTCATACTGTTGGAAGACACCCTGTCTGTGGCATTTTGTCTGAACAGAGTAAGACACTACTCAAAGTGATCAACAGATTTGATGTAATCGCTATCAAAATTCCAATGATGTTTTCGTCAGGAAGAGAAAATCTCCTCCTACAATTCATGTGGATCTCAGGAAGTCCTGAATAGTAACTGTTCAGAAGAACAGCAAAGCTTCAGGACTCATACTTCTTGGTTTACAAACTTGCTATCAAGCTGCAGTATCAAAACAATGCAGTATAAACATAAAGACAGACACTTGGAAAAATAGAATAGAATGAAGCAAAACTAAAACCTTACACATTTGGTAAAATGATTTTGAGAAAGATGTCAAGGTTTTCAATGGGGAAAGAACAGACTTTTCAACTAATGGTGCTGGAAAAACTGGGTTCTATATACAGAAGAATAAATTTGGGCCCTTACTTTACACAACGAATAAAAATTAATTAAAAAATGCATCAAAGACCTAAATGTAAGACCAAGAACTATAAATCCTTAGAAAAATAGGATGAGACTTCACAGCATTTTGTTTGGCACTCATGTTTTGGAAATCAAAGGCAAAGGCAACTAAAGGGAGAAATAGAACCTTGTACCTTACGAATCAAAAGATACATCAACAAAGTAAAAGGCAGCAGCCCAAAGAAGGGGAAACAACTTCAAACCACACGTCTGAATAGAGAGTAATAATCAAAATATATGCAGAATTCTTAAAATTCAACCAGAATAACAGTACCAAATGCAGCTGTTCTGTTTAGATCCAGAATGTCTCCCAAACTCTCAGGTGCTCCGAGGCCGGACTTCTGGAAAGCGATTGGATCATGGGGGATGCCGTACCCTTCAGTGGTGAATGTGCTGTTAGGGGGTGGAGTCTCATCAAGAGAAGCAGGTCCCTGGCAGTGTGACCTCGAAACATCCATCTCCCTCCATAGCTCCACCCTTCCCTCTGTCTGCTTCCTGGCTACCATGATATAAGCAACTCTCCTCTGCCCAGACCCTCCCACCTTACCTTCCTGCCTTGGCCTTGGCTGGGGATGGACTGAACTTCTGAGCCAAAAATAAACCTCTTTTCACTTAGGCTGAGGGTGTTGGATATTTTGTCCCAGTGACAAGGAAAGTGACTAAACAACAACCCATTAAAAACTGGGCGTAGGACTTGAGTGGACGTTTCTCTGAAGAAGGTGTACAGATGGCCAATAACAAGATAAGATGCTCAGCACCATCTACCATTAAAGAAATGCAACTCAAGACCATAATAATTGCTCATCTCAATCCATTAAGATGGATACTATTTTTAAAGAACAGAAAATGACAAGTTTGATAAGAACATGGAGAAATGGGACTTTTACGCACTTTTGGTGGGAAAGTACAATAGTGAAACAGCAGGACATCCTTCAAAAAACTAAAAATAGAATTACTATACTATCCAGCAATTCAACTTCTACATATATTCCTGAAAGAATCAAAAGCAAGGTCCCGAAGAGATATTTGTACACCCATTCATAGCCACATTATTCACCAGAGAAAAAGCACAGATGCAAACCAAGCGTGTATCAAGGGACAAAAGGAAAAGGAAAATGTGGTGTAAAACACTATGAAATAGTATTCAAGCCTAAAGAGGGAAAAAATTCTGGCGCCTGCTACAACATGGATGAACCTTGAGGACAGAAGACTCAGAGAAATGAGTCAGCCTATAAGATATCCACTGTATTATTCCACTTCCACAAGACGTTCACAGTAGTCACAATCAAGGAGGCAGAGAAGAGGATGGCGGGGCTGAGGGAGGAGCAGTGTGTAATGGGGAGAGTGCTTCAGTTTTACACACTGCAAATGCTATAGAGATGGGTGGTGGCAGCGATCACAGACCATGATGAATGCATGTAATACCACTGAACTGTACACTCACAAGGTGATCGATTTTATATTTTATGTATCTTATGACAGTTAAAAGGAATGCGACCAAAAAAGGAATCAAAGGAAGTCCCAAAGTCTTAAAGGAGAAAAACAAAATGGCACCATTTCCCATGCGGGGCAAAGGTTTTCTACTGTTCGGGCCCCTTCTCCAAGTCTCATGTCCCAGCACAAGAATCTGAAGACCATTACAGGAAAGTCTTTTTCTGCATACTTCCCCAGCAGCCTTTATGATTTCTCTTTTTCAGTCATAGGCAGGATTTGGTCTACACAGCAGCCTCCCTTTGCACAAGTATTCTGCATAGCAACGCAGTTGTCTCTGCTGGTGAACAAAATCACATGGATCACTCAGATTATAATTTGCTTCAGTTTAGGAGAAGTGAAAGCTTTATCCCAAGACGGAGGGTGTCTGACTAAATCTCCAGGCATTCAGATGATGACTGGTCATGGGTCTGGACCATCCTCCACCCCATCCCTCTGTACTTTGGTCTGGTCCAAATACTTAGAACACAGAAGGTGGCCATATATTGGGGGAGTGGCATTAAGATTTTAAATGCAAATTAAAAGCATTAAGCCACTCATCCAAGGACTCAGATTTAGACGTATTTTCTTCCACTACTCAACTCATTCATTTCTGACCCTCTTTGAAGGAGCTTCTGACCCACATCTGGAGGTCCTGAGAGTGTTGCTCCTTGCTGCCCTGCCACACACACAGCAATGTCTTTGCAGTGGGCTTGTGGGAGGGCTGCTGCTTCGGAGCTTTGCAAATTATCTGCAGTTCCTTCTTTCCTGGATTCTCCACTTCTACACAATTATAACCTTGGGCCTCCTGGGGCCTTCTCTAATCCAAATACAGTAAAACATCAATTAACCAGAATGCTCTGGGAATGAGCGTTGTGGTTAATTTAATTTTCTAATTAACTGAAGACTAACAGGAAACACTGCTTAGCTTCGACTCTCCATTGGAAATCTTCCTACAATGCATCAGTCCAACCTCTACCCTTAGGAAAGTCAAACAGACAAAATCCATCCAGGCTGACTGAAGATTTAAGCCACCAACCACAAGGTCATCTCTCACTGGACCCCATGCAGCCAGAGAGGGCATGAGAACGATCAGTGTATCCTGCTCCCTGTGGGTGGAATCACTCCCAGGGACTGTGTTCAGGTCCCTTGCCTCTTTGCCTGGGTGATAAAGGAAAGCAGAGGTTAATCCGTGATGTTTCTGCTCAGGTGAATTCAGGTTGAGTTAATCACCCATGCCCAGTTCTTAGTTGAACACCTCCTGAAAAGCACATTTTCTAATCTGTTCCAACAAACAACCTGTCTCCTCTTTTCTTCCGTTGCAGTGCTCCTGGCACCATCACTGTCATCAGAAGACAATTGCCGGTGACTGTTCTCTTGGAGCCCTGGTCACTGAAACCTAGGCCATACCTAGGTGGCCTCTGGGTTGGGGGTCTTTTCAGCACTATGCTTCCTTCAGAGAATCCTCAAATCGCTGTCCCACCTTGGTGGGCACCCAGGTTCACCTTTACTGTTTCTAAGACCCAGTGTTTTCTCTTATAAATCCTCTGTGGCTGAGATGATGTGGCTGAGAGGGAGTGGGTGGTGCAGGGCAGCTGGGGATGCTCAGGTCAGAGGGAGTGAAGTCAAGGAAAGGAGAAGGATTCCAGAGGAGGCGCCTCGCCTGATGGGCAGACTAATGGATCCTGAGAGAAGAGGGTTACAGGGGCAATGAGCTCAACTTGACACACATCCAGGGAGGTGCCTTCTGATACTGAGAAACAGCAAGAAGGGGCTCCAACGAGTCCAAAGGTAGGGACATAAATTTGGCATGTGTGAGCCTAGAGGTGACACCTGAAGCCAGGCAGCTGTGGAGATCTGGGACAGAAAAGGGACAGGTGGCATTAGAGCAGATGGCTCATCAACTGCCAAATGGGAAAACTGCATGTCCATGCTGCCCAAAGTCTGGGGTAAATTAATAGAAATTCTCAGCAATGCAGCTGCTGAGAAGTTAATAAATGAACATGGCCAGCACACAGGGTACATGTATGAAACAGCAGCATGGGGTTCACTGGTAGGACAGAACAGGGGTGACCACAACACACATGTTTAAATAAAAAATTTATTACAGTGAAAGACACATTGCCATTCATTCCCCTCAAAACCCTCCCCCTTGCCTCAAACACACTTATCCCATTGTTCTTGCCATTTTCGGCAGCACTTCTGGAAGTTCTCTTTCATGAGTGTCTTTTTGAGTTGTGATAATCCCCCCAACACACACACACACACACACACACACACACACAGTGAATGCTGTTGCCCAGTGTCATTTAATGGAAAGGCAGGTTCATGAAAACATGACTCTGTGTCCTCACCCATCATAGGATCTTTCACTATGTGACTTCTGTCTCTTCCCCAAAGTCAAAATGATCATGAGAGGAAATATTTTTAATTAGTTCTGGACACAGAGGCAGCCATAATAGTGCAACTAAAGATTGCCCTTTGTGAGGACTTCTAGGGAGTATTTTGAGGAGGAGGAATTGCAAGGTGTCTTTTTTATGCAGTAACTATTTTTAAATTTAAACTCTACCATGTTTTTGATCATACCATGTATTGACAGGCCATAATCACAGAGTGCCCATTGCATCTATGGATGGGATTGGCATCGTTAAGGACATCATGTCCTTCCATGCCATGAAGCAAGTGGGCTGGTGACAAGAAGCTTTGTGGGCAACCTTTCACCTGAGTGACTGTACTTACCTACATTCTTCTGATGTCCCTATTTGACACACCCTATATTGCTCTTTCTCACTTGGATCTGAACATTGAATAGGTACCTGGCCTAAAACAGACTCCCAATATGTAAAAATTAATTTGCTGAATGGATGAGTTGACAGTGAGCAAACAAAGGAAAAACTCTGAATTCCTTCCTCAGGAGCATCATTTTAATATGTATAACAGCTCTCATGTAGGACACGTATTGAATGTGTACCCTTTTATATGAAGAAAAATTGTACTGTTTTAGAACCATATATTGCAAACACACCTATCTATAATAATACCTATCTTTACAAGGCTGCTTATAATGCCATTGTCTAGAAATGAGGTCAAATTGCAGTAATCTGGCTTTTATAATAATCACCCTTCTGACTTCAAAGCTTAGATATTTAATCCTTTTAGAAAGAACTCATTTGCTGCATATGAAAGTTAGCATGTGAGTTTTGATTAAATGGTTTTTATCTAAGAATAAACTTGCCAATTAGGTTTGAAGGCGTAGGGTGTCAGAATATAAGGACAATTAGCCTACTGTGTGGTATATTTTGAAGATATTATCCAGTTTATAATTTGAAAATAAAAACTCTTGTCTTACCTTTCTAACAATTTAGGCAGTGAAATAGAGAACCATAAAATAGCACAAATATAATATTGTATGACAATAAGTTTAAGACACAAAAGGGTAATTTTTAAATACCAAAAAGCACTGAAGTAATCAAAGCCTACTTCATGAAAGTATGCTATCATAGGTATTTTCTGCAATGAAGGAGAATTTAAGGACGTTCCTTGAAATCACAGGCACCTGTTGAGCTGATTAAATCATCTTATTTTTATTCATTTCTAACTAGCCATTTTCACCCTGAAGTGAAAACATCTAAATTTCAAGGCAGAATGAACCTTTATCAGCCACAGAAGTCCTTTATCTTGCAGTTGCACAAAGTTCCCTGACAATCAGGACCAAGACCAATGCTGTGGGTCTTCCTAAGTCCTCTCTCTTTTCTCTGGTTGCTCTGAAGTTACTGATATGAGCAAGAAGCCCTCCTAAATAATTTACCAACATTTTTTCACATCAGGTACTTCCGGTGAGGGTGCTGGGACTCAGTGTAAACTGGGTACCTGCTGGGGGACAGTGAGATTCACTGGGTTCCCAGCCAGTGAAGGCAAGGACATTTACAACTCCAGAGAAATTTAAGTGCTCAGGGGGCCAAAATATGCTGCTGGGATGTCATTTGCAGGGGAGAGTATGCTTGAGAAGGAAATAAATCACCAAGAAATAAGACACAGCCCTCTGATGAATGGAATACTCTATTAAGTTGTCTTGGTTCTCTGATTTTAATTTTACTTAAATAGCAAAGGATATTTGTTTTCTTCACTGGAATCTATTTCCAAATACCAACACCAGTCACAGGCTTACAGTTCCCCTAAGAGTCTGGTCTCTGTGTCACCAGTGTCACCCCTTGCTCTGTTAAGTGCACTGTGGTGCCCCATCCCCCTTTTCTGTCTCCGGATCTGAATAGATGTGGCTGGAAAATAAAGTTATAGTGGCCTGGCCTGGACACCACGTGTAATGGTTGATACACTGTGTCAACTTGAGAAGTTTAGAAGTTTAAGTGATTCAGCAGGAGGCCAGTAAACATCTCTCTTTGCAAACGTCCCCATCCTGTGCAAGAGGAGAGCATGGAGATGGTGTGAGTGCTACACCATCTCTGGGGTGGGGGTAGCATAGCCTGAATACAATATAAGGGAGGAAAAGAGGTTTGCTCCTCCCTTTTTGCTCTTGCTGCTTTTGCTGTCTTTTGCTGCCATGAACTGTTGCTCCTATGCCATGCCACTCTGCCTTGGAGTCAGTTGATTATGGACTTAAACCTCCACAAACTGTGAGCTAAGTAAACCTTTTCTTCCTTAAATTTGGGTATCAGGTATTTCATCTCAGCAATGAGAGAAAAGTAACCAATACAGAATTTGGTACCAGGAGTGGGGTTGTTGCTGTGACTACACCTGACCATGTGCCTCAAGAGCCTTTGGAAATGGCTTGTGGGAAGAGTTTGGAAAGGTTTGGAGATGTTGCCTGAAAGAGTAGAGCTCTGACAATTTCCACTGTTCTGTATGGGAGATTCTGGTCAGAGCTCAGAAGACCAGAAGCCTGATAGAAATGCTGCTGGTAAACACCAGACTTTGGAGATTTCTGCTGGGAAGAAGGTCTGCATTGGCTGTTGGACTCCAGATGATGTATGTTATGGCTTAGCAGAAAGTTTGTCTGCATTTTGCTTGTGTCCAGAGACTATGCCTGAGACTGAAAGTAAGGGTGGTGGAATGATTAATCTGGTAAAAGAAATTTCAAGGCATTCAAATGTTGAGGCTGTGGCATGGCTATTGCTGGGGGCTTTTAGCCAAGTTTATGTTGAGAATCAAGAGCAAAGAGCCCAGCAGGACGATTTAAAATGTGAGTTTGGCCAGAAAGAAAGCTCCAATAAAACCATGTATTGCAAAGATGGAGCAGAGGAGATCTTGATTGCTGAGGAGGAACATGAGAATAGAAAAGATGGCCTGAGGGCATCAGAAAAAGCAGCAAGTCTCCACCCTTTGCAGCTTCAAAACTGCAAAGATGGAAGACTTTGCTTTGAGGAGAAAGCTGCAGAGTACCATGTTCCAGAATGGCGGCAGCATAGAGAATTTGTTCCTCAGAAATGGATTCAGAGTGCCCAGTGATCCAGGCACTTGACCCCTACAGCCAAGAAAGAGACAACCCTGGCTACTGCTGCAGCTGGCAGCAGACCTTGGCATCATCCATGTGGTGCTGGATTTAGGTGCATGGAGAATGCAAGAGTTCTGAGGTTAAGAAGGCTTCCACCTTGATTTTACAAGGTCTGGGAAGCTAGGCAGTGTGCCCCTGAGAGGGCAGTGTGTGAGGCTGTGAGTGAGAAACCAAAGGTGCGGTTGAGATCCCAGAAGTTTGGAGAAACCAGAAATGTGGATCGTCTAAGGAAAGCTGCAAGGAGGGAGCAAAGTGGGCCTAAGAGAGAAGCGGGCCTAAGAAAGAAGCCATGGGAGCTGTATCCATGAGAAGTACCGTAGGGGTGGAGTCCCACAAGCCCTTTGGAGCTCAAATTTGCTACAGATTGCCTCAGATGCTGGACATGGAACTACAGGATTTAATGCTTGCCCTGCTGGATTGTGGACTTGCTTTGGTCCCATTCCTTTGTATTCCCCTGTTTGTAACTTTTGGAATGAAAATGTTTATTTTGCACCATTGAATGCTGGAAGTGTTTAACTTTTCATTTGTATAAGGGCTTGCAACTAAGAATTTGCCTTATATCTGGGAGGGGACCTGGGACTTGGACTTTTCAGCAGTGCTGAAACTGTTAGGGCTTTGGCAACTCTTGTAGATGGACTAAATGCCTTTTGTATAAAGGGATGTACATGAGTCTTTGAGGGGGCCGGGGCAAAGTGTTATGGTTCTAGTATAATATAATGTTGATAGACTTAATACTGGTTCTTAAGGATAGTTAAACCCATGTTATAATGTTCAAGTTGTGAAATAAGAATAATGTCTTTGTATTGGTTTAAAGATATGTGTCTGGTTGCCAGGTTGATAAGGGGTGGAGTGTAATGGCTGATGCATTGTGTCAACTTGAGAAGTTTAGAATTTTAACTAAGTGATTCAGCAGGAGGCCAGTAAGTATCTTACTTTGTAAACATTCTCATCCTGTGCAAGAGGAGGGCACAGAGATGAGTGCTGCACCCTCCCTGGGGTAGGGGAGTAGCCTTCATACAATATAAGGGAGGCAAAGAGACTTGCTCCTCCCTTTCTGCTTTTGCTGCCTTCTACTGGCTTCAACTGTTACCCCTGTGCCATGCCGCCCTGCCTTGGAACAAGCTGATTATGGACTGAAACCTCCACAGACTGTGAGCTAAATAAACCTTTCCTTCCTTAATTTTGAGTGTTGGGCATTTCATCTCCAGCAACAAGGGGAAAGTACCAAGACACCACATGAGTCATAAACACTTCCTCTGACCTTGGGTCTGCTTTCTCCCTTGCAAATGGGAAGGTGGGCTACATTTGCAGTTCTTACACCTGGGACTGTAATCTATGTCAAAAACAAAACTCCAGAAGGGCTGACTCCAAGTGTCTTTGGAAGGCCCAGGCAGCTTTCTGCTTTTTTCATGTGTACTAAGTTATTCTGGTAGTCACCTAAACTTGGAAACAACTAGATCTGAAGATTACTAATGTCTTTAAAGTCTCAATTAAGACTATTTTTCAGAATATATTATGGGACAGGGCTTAGAGAAAAATTAGCATTGCAATTCATTCATTCAGCAAATACGTTCTGAGTATTCCCTGCACACCATGCAGACTTCTAGATGCTGAGCAGACTGCAGCTGAAAACCATGCACTGTGAACAATCCCTGCCCTCCTACAACTGCCCTGAGAACACATGGCCATGTGTCACAGCGGGATAAAGACAGAGGAAAACCATGTAGCCCAAAGGGAAAGGGACTATGAGGTATGCAGAGAGCCACGTGTGATTGTCATAGGCTTCTCCTGGTAGCCAATGGGAAATGCAAGCCAATGGGAAAGGGAGCAAGAGCAGCACAGTGTACAGAGTGCCCCATGGTGGGCACTAGTGCCATGGGAGATGGGGGATGGAGAGGGCCAGGAACTTGTGGGAGGAGCAAGCCATGGTACTGTGAGGCTAGTAGAGTTGCTGCTTAGCTCACAGGGTGGAATTCATGGCAGAGGCCCTCGACGCTAAGAGCAGGCTACACAGAGCTGAGTCAGGCTGACAAGGTGTCCTCCCCAGATGCTATGTGCATGGCCCTGGACGCCCTCTCCTGCAGCTCTAGTCAGACGCTTCTCTCGGGAAGCTGCTCCTCTCTCCCAAGTCTCACTTAGAGGAGCCCCTCCTGATGCTGCCCTCAACGCCCCTTGCCGTGTAGCCACTGGGACATGAGTTAGGCTCTGATGGACCTGCCTGGCTTCCCTTTTGGTCCCTTGGCTCCTCAGGGACAAAGACTGTGTGTGACTCTGAATTCCGGCCCTGGCTTCCACCCAGCACACACTAGGTGGACCACAGTGCTGGTGAGAGGAGCAAGTCCTTCTCCCACCCCATTGTAAAGGATGCAGGTCATGTCAGAATTTGGGGAATGACCTGGCTCCAGAACAAGAGCACTTTGTGGGGAGCCTTTCCAGGCTTATTTCTCTCTGCACACTCTTTCCTCCTCCCGCCTGTGCTGTCTCCCAGGCCCCCTCCCTGGGCCGCCTCACCTGTCCTTTCCGCCTTGCTCCTCCGGACAATCTGCATCCTGCCCACCCGTGCAATTTCCCAGCCCCCGCTTAGGGGGCTTCCTCTCTCCTGCCGTCCACTACTCTAACACTCTCTGCCAGACTGACTGTCCCTCCAGGTGCTCATGGGTGTACTTTGCTACAGTCAGCCCCGCAGGACCTCCAGGGATGCTACGAGGAATGGCACATGGTTGGATTCTCCTCGGCTTTCTCTAAGGAGGCGAGGGTTTTGCATCCCTTACCTGAGCTAACTCTCCTCTCACATGCTACACAGAGCAATCAAGCGTCAGTCTAGAGCCCGGATTGTAGAAGCTGCCTTCCTTTCCCTGGGGGTGGCATGGGGTAATCGCGCGACTCCTGTGCTTGTCCCTGTGGAGGCTGAATGCTAAAGAATGTCCCTGCTGCCACTGTGTCCAGCGATGCTGGGAACTGCAGGGGCCTGGTGAGTGTCCAAAGGGGAGCACAGGCCAAGAAGAACTCAAAGGCAGTGGAGGACAAGGCCTGGGGATGTGGATGTTCCTGGCCAGTATGAGCATACACTGCGGCAGGGAGGAAAATTATATAAATATGTGCACGAGCTCAGGCAACATCCATTTGGGAGTTTGGAGATTGGTGAGTTCTTTGCCATATTAGGGAAGGCAGGGCAGGGACATCAGTATGATCAACCAAAATGCAGTGAGCCATGGTAATTCATCACCATAAACATCCGTGGGCCACAGAAGGACCTTTGGTGCCCTCTGAAATTCCCAGGATGCACCCACAGCTCTGGGAGAGCACCATGCACTACAGCAAAGCCGCGGGTCTCTGGAGGCTCCAGAGTCACCTCTGCCTGCCACAAGCTCATCTGCTGGGCCTGTACCCCAGGGAAGCCAAGGCCAGTCTCCTGGCTTTCTCTGTGAGCTCACAGGGCAGCCACACATGGCATTCTTCCTTCTCTTTAGGCGAATTCAGCTGCACAGCAGGTTGGGGCGGCGGGCTAAAGCCACTGACGCCTGCAGGGGCACAGAGGGAAAATGCCGGTATGTGGCCTGGGTCACATGGTGCATCTGAGTGTCACAGCTGATGAGGGCCTCCTGCCCCACAGAGACTAAAGGAGTGTCTCCAACTCCCCACAAAGTGGACGCAGACCCCGTCCCAGAACTCAGGTACCCCGGCCACAGCTCTGCAGGCTCACAGAGCCTGGCACTGCCCCATGCGGCAGAGGGCCCTGAGGGACGCTGCACAGGGGGTACGGGGTGGTGGCAGGTGTGAAGCCGGGCGGTTAAGGAAAAGCGCCTAATAAAAATAACAGCTCAGAAAGAGGAGCCAAAGTGTTAAATCAGAATGTGGCCACAGCGTTCTATTTCTTGGCAAGAAAAATCAATTAACTCACTTATGTGGTTCTCGCTGTTTTTCAGTAAAAAACATGGATTATAATTTACAGAGAGAGAGGGAGAGGGGGTAATTGAAATCCCACATTTTAATTACCTTAATTACCTCAGGGCCTCACGGTGACACGGGCCTCCCTTCTTCACCCTTTGGAGAAGTGCCCGCTCTGCCCACCCCCAAATGCTTCCCACCCTGCTTTATCTGCCCAGGGTCAGTGCGGTCCCGCACATCCCTGCAGATGCCCCGGCATCCTCACTGGAGGGTTCACACGGAAGATCATCTTTCCTCAGCACCAGCTCTTGCCAAAGAGACTTCGAATGCTTCCATGGGCCTACGTGACGGGTGTGTTTTTAAATAATTCACTAAAACATTTCTAAAATTGCTAGCTTCACTATAGTTTTTCATGCAATTACTGACAGTATGCATTACTTCTTCGCGTGAAAACTGATTAAATGCACCATGTTTAGTAACCACCACGCCCATTAAGGGCGTACGTAGCAAACCTGTTAGATGCAGTTCTAAAGACAAAGCTGGATGGAAATGCAAGCGTTTGTGTGAGCTGAGGATCCAAAAGAAAAATGAAGCAGTGCACGTTGCAAGTGGGGGAGCAGGCAAGTAGGGTGCTCGATAAGCCTGCGAGGGGCCAGCCCCAAGGGCAAGGGCCAGGGGGAGCAGAGGTCTGGGAGCTCTAGGGTGTGGGGTTTGTGCTTGGACCTCTTGTGTCAGCAGAGAAGGGACTGAGAACTTTCTGGTCACGCACTGGGCCTCGCCAGAAACAGTCCTGGGGGATCACAGTTGTAGTCACCGAACTGTGTCCCACCTTGTCACCGGGCTCGTTCTGATACACTGCATCGGCCACTGTCCCTCCTGTGGCTTGGCAGGTGTGACGTTTCCAAAAGCAACTTTAAAACTGAAGCCACCAGCTGCAGCTAGGAGAGAAGGGAACCGGGGTGGGGCAGGGGGATGCAGAGCCCGCTCTGCTGAAGACCAAGGAGGTGTGTGGGCTGCCTGCCACCATTTTCACCCCACGGGGGAAATTGGCCTGGGGCGAATCCTTGAATTTAGGAGAGTAAAATTCCCCACCACTACAGTTGCACCCACTGGGGTGCCTGGACAGAGAGCTAAACCCAGCAGCACCTTGGTGAGGACACCACATGTGAACACCATACTCCACGGCCTCACTTCAGGTTGAGCCAGCCCGGCCCAGCCCGGCCCCAGGGCATTCACGCTGCCGCAGCCCAGCCCCTCTGAGTCAGCGCAGAAGGCTGAGCAGAGGGAGGCAGCAGGGCCCCTGGGGTGCAGCTCACATCATGTACAAATTCTCTGCTGCTTCTTCAGCCATGACCAGAGAGGTGACATGGCTCCCAAAGACCAGGGCCCTCTTGAGAGGACATGTGAGCGGGGGTTGTACACAGAGGAGCAAGCAAACACACACAGACACACCCCTACAATGACACACCCACAAGGCAGAACTGGCTTCAAGCCCCTGCTCTGCAGTTTATTCCTTCTATCCCATCTCTGTTACTTATTCATCCAGCACCTTCTAAACCCCAGCTTGTGAATTCCGGAGGCCTCCTAAGCAACCTCTCATGAAGAATACAGCATATTAGTAAACAGAGGAGCAAGAGGGGTTTGGATAAGACTTTGTGCCACATATTATTACAGATGTATGCATGCACATGGCTATACACACACTCACACACACAGGCGTGTACATACAAGTTGGCATACATATCTGTCATTGTGGGTTATCGTCAAAAATTTGAGAGCCCTGAAATTCTTCCATGCACCAAGGGAGGGCTGGCAGGGGCAAACATCTGGAAATAGCTGGGTGGCCTGAGGGAGGAGGGTCTCAGTCTGCTTCGTGGCATTAAGACCCAGGGCCTGGCAGCACTCTACTCTGTTAGGAAGCAAGGAAGCCCAGCTGCAGCAATGGGCCTGGGTGTCCTCGCCTTCCTCTGCATGTCCCCTGTCCCCATGGCCCTAGGGCCCCTTTCTGCAAGGGCAGAGATGCTCCAGCTGAGGCTGCGTGTCCTGGGAAGCCAGGACACCAAGGTGATGGGGGCCATCGTCCCCAAAGGACAGTGCTATTTCTGGGAGTCCCCATCTCTGGAAGATGAAGACAGCAACACCTTTCCCCACCCATCCTTGTGGAGGCAGGCTCAGAGAATCCTCCTTCCTCCTCTCCTTCATCTTTCTCTCCACCTCCTCTTCCTCTCCCTCACTCCCCTTCTCTGTGTCTTTGTTTTTCTGTTAAGACTTCCAGTCTATGGTAATTTATTATACAGCCTAAGTAAGCTGACTAATACAATAGCTTTATAAAGAGGGCTTTAACTCTGCCTCTAGTTTTTGATGTCTGTTTGTGTCTATCTTTACTGCACCTGAAATGACACAAGCATCCGCTCCACTCTGCCTAGAGTAAATCAGAGAGCAAATATCTGCAGTTTTGAGGCCGCCAAGGGTGGCAATCGCTGGATGGTGACGTAGGAAACTAGCCTCAAAACAATGGCATTCACTCACCAACGCATGAGTGGTGCTGCCGTTTCCCTGGAGATAAGAATGGAAAGATCACCATCTTCCCACAAGGGAAACTGTTCCCACACACCAGTAAGAGCTCACTGAGGTCCCTGAAATGACAGGGAACTTCCACTGTTTCCAGAAGACATGGACTTTTGGGGCCTGATGAAAATTTCCCATGAAGCAGTTCTGCAGCTGAGCTCTGCCTGTGCATGGCTCACCTGCGCTGCTTTCTGCATCCCTATTCACAGATCTGCTTCAGAAAGTCATACTGAAGAACAGTGGAAGGGTCTGGACTCAAAGCCGTCTGCACTGGGTTTTATCTCATTGCAGTCACTGTTGGGGCAAAATGCCACCATCCTGGGCCTCTGTTTCTTCATACGATGCTATGGATAGAAGTCCTACCCCGTAGCATTGTTAGGAGAGCTGTTATCTGTGCAAGAAAAGGTAGAACTCCCCTAGCACATAACACACAGGTAGTGACCATTAATAGTTTTTTAATGATGAATTTGACTTGCCAACCATTTAAAAATTTGATTGTCTTGCTTACTTTTTTCTCACTGCTGAGACAAAATATCTGACACCCAAAATTAAGGAAGGAAAGGTTTATTTAGTTCAGTTTGTGGAGGTTTCAGTCCACACTTGGCTGGCTCCAAGGCAAAGTGGCATACGGCAGAGGGCAACAGTTTATGGCAGCGGAAAATAGCAAAGCTGCAAGAGCAAAAAGGGAGGAGTGGCAAGCAGTCTCTTTCCCTCCCTTATATTGCATGCAAACTATCTGCCCCAGGGTGGGTGTAGCACTCAGACCCATGGATTAATCATAAACTCTAGAAGCCCGCCCCATGACTGCATAAGGTTTTTGGGGGACATCCAGACACAAACCATAACATTCTGCCCCTGGCCTCCCAAAGACTCATTCACATCCCTTTATGCAAAAGACATTTTAGTCCATCTCTAAGAGTTGCCAAAGTCCTAACAGTTTCAGTATTGCTGAAAAGTCCAAGTCCCAAGTTTCCTCTGAGATGTAAGGCAAACTCCTAGTTGCAAGCCCTAATACAAATCAAAACATAAACACTTCCAACATTCAACGGCACAAAATAAACATTACCATTCCAAAAGGTACAAGCAGGGGGATACCATTCCAAAAGGTACAGACATTGGCACCAAAGCGAGTCCAACATCCAGTAGGGCAAACATTCAGTCCTGTATTTCAATGAACAACATCTGAAACAACTTGTAGCACATTGTGAGCTCCACAGGGCTTCCATGACTCCACCCTTATGGCACTTCTGGTGGTTACAGCTCCCATGGCTTCTCTCCTAGGCCTGCTTTGCTTCCTCCTTGCAGCTTTCCTTAGATATTCCACATTCCTGGCTTCTCCAAACTTCTGGGGTCTCCACTGTACCTTTCACTTCACACTCACAGCTCCACACACTGCCCTCTCAGGGGTCCACTGCCTGGCCACCCAGGCCTTCTGAAATTGAGGTGGAAGCCTATTTAACCTTAAAACCCTTGCATTCTGCATGCACCTAAGATCAGTGCCACATGAATAATGCCAAGGTCTGCTGCCACCTGGAGCAGTAGCTAAGCTTTCCTCTCTTTTGGCCGTAGGGGTCAAGTGCTTGGATCCCTGAGCACTCTGAACCTGATTCTGAGGAACAAATTCTCTATGCCGCTGCCATTCTGGAGCATGGCACTCTGCAGCTTTCTCCTCAAGGCAAGGTCTTTCTCCTTTGCAGTTTTGAGGCTGCCAAGGGTGGAGACTTGTTGCTTCTTGTGATGCCCTCAGGCTATCTTTTTGATTCTCTTGTTCCTTCTCAGCAGTGAAGATCTCCTAAGCCTTATCTTTGCAGTCCACAGCTTTACTGGAGCTTCCCTTCTGGCCAGACTCACAACATTTTAAATCATCCTGCTGGGCTCTTTGCTCTTGATTCTCAACATAAACCTGTCTAAAAGCCCCCAACAATAGCCATGCTACCGCCTCAATATTCAATTCCCTTGGAATTTCTTTTGCCAGATTAGTCAGTCCACCATCCTTACTCTGTCTCAGACAAAGTCTCTGGACACAAGCAAAATGCAGACAAACTTTCTGCCAAGCCATAACACACATCACTTGGAGTCCAACAAACAATGCAGTCCTTCTTCCCAGCAGAAACCTCCCAAGCCTGGTCTTTACTGGCAGGATTCCTATCAGGCTTCTGGTCTTCTGAGCTCTGACTAGAATCTCCCAGACAGAACAGCTGAAGGCGCTCTAGTGCTTCTCTTTCAGGCGACATCTCTGAACCTTTCCAAACACTTCCCACAAGCCATTTCCAAAGGCTGTTGAACCACATGGTCAGATATAGTCACAGCAACGACCCCACTCCTCTGGTACCAAATTTTGTCTTGGTTACTTTTCTCTCATTGCTGAGACAAAATACCCAATGCCCAAAATTAAGGAAGGAAAGGTTTATTTAGCTCACAGTTTGTAGAAGTTTCAGTCCATACTCAGCTGGCTCCAAGGCAAGAGGGCACATGGCAGAGGGCAACTGTTCAAGGTGGTAAAACACAGCAAAAACAACAAGAGCAAAAGGGAGGAGCAGCAGAGAGCAAGCCTCTTTCCCTCCCTTATATTGTAAGCAAGCTACCTGCCCCGGGGCGGGTGTAGCACTCATACCCATAATCCCTGCACTGGACCATAAATCAATCATAAACTCTAGAAGCCCATACCTATGACTGCGTGAAGCCTTGGGAGGACATCCAGACACAAACCATAATATTGATGTAAGACCCCCAGACAACTAAAGGATCCCTCTAGAGGTAAGCAGTACAACACAGAATCCTTGACCTTTTTCCATAGCAAAATGCTGGGAAACCACACTCTTTCTACTGTACCACACAATAAAAGGAGAGAAATCCTCTAGTTAGCACCAAATTACAGCACACTAATACAGAGGATTACGGCCAATTGCATTCATAGGACTTCTTTGACTTAATGAGACCCAGGCTGCAAACTATTTACCAGAGAGATTAGCTTCACAGGCCAGTGGGTAGACAGACCCACCCCAGCTGAGCTCAGACCTGTGAGTATCCACCACAAACCAATTAACCCAGAGGGGATCAGCTCTGTAAAGAGTGGCATCGAAATTCCTTCCACAGGACACATGTAAATATATTTCCCATTTGATTCACATATTATTCATGGGCATTGCTATATGCAATTTTAGCCGAGCTGCAAAATTTTAAATCCTATTAGACTTAGTCTTGATCCACTGAGAAAAATAACCCTTCTCACCTTTTACTCACATGATGATTAATGACAGACTGCATTTCTAAATATTAGAAATAGTTGTTAAAGCTCAGGGGTGGCAGGAAATGTTTATTGAGCTTGATATTTTACTAGCTCGTGCTGCCTTGCATGCTGAAATATTTCTGCTAAAAATGTCTCTTAAGTAGGACCAGGGTACAGACCTTCCTGTGGTGACTGGTGGCCTCAGCGCTTCCGGCGCAATTAAGCTTGGTCACGTGTTGGCGCCAGTAATGACCACCATCTGCTCATGCCCACAGCCCACAGACCTCACTGCACAGCACGGCACAATCGCCACACACCTGGCAAGTTATGCAGTGCTGCCGTCTGGACGCAGCAGACGAGCTAAGAGGCTGCCCCCCAGGCAGCTCATGGCCTGGGACAAGTGCACATGTGTCTGGAAAGGCCAGCGGGCGAGGCTGAGGTGGTACGTGCCACCTAGCCTGGCCCAACCTTGCTGTGTCCCTAGGCCGAACCTGGCTGGGCTCCTGGAGATGGACAGGCCAGCAGACATGTTTGCCCTGGTACAGGGAGGTACTTGACTCTACACTTCCAGTATTTGCTTATCAAAAAGCAGGACTTGTGTTAAAAGTTGGTGGAAATCATAGAGAAGATGTGGGCCTTGAGAAGGAACCTGCATCATTTGGAGAATAAAAGGAGTATCTCATCAGCTCAGGCCACCAGAGGAAAATACCAGTGACCCAGTGGCCGAAACAGGAGATATCCGGCTTTTGCAGGTCAAGGTCGATGAGCCTGCCATTCTGTTGCTGGGAGGCTCTCTTCCTGGCAGGGCAGGGCCACCACACTAATGCCTGGTAGGAGAGAGCAGAGAGAGACGGAGCTCTGGTGTCCCTTGCTCTTTCTACAAGGACACGTCTTCCCACCCCGAGGTCCTGCCTTCACAGCATCCGGTCTTCCTCCTGTCCTGAAGGATGTGCTTCCAAACCCCAGGTGAGAGCCTCCATCATGAATCTGGGAGACTTGAACATTTGGTAGTGACAAGGCACACACTGAAAGCACAGGAAGTAAAAGCCAGTGACAGAACCTGCAGCAATGTTGTTCCGGGTGTCCCACCGAGCTCACTGTCCTTTCACGCTGCTCCTGCATTACCCTAGCTCCTGCCCTTGGGATGTGCCAGGCTTGTCACCACCTGTGGGTTCCGGAATGCCTTCCTGCTCTGCTTGGGATGTTCCCTAGCACTCTTCACAACTGCCTTCCACATTTTGTGCCAGTCTGTCTCCAGGGTCACTTCCCCAAAGAAGCAACTGAGATGTCCATGTAGACCCATTGTCAGTGCTTGCATCTGTATGTCCTCCCAAAGCCTCATATACTCCTACGTGGGCTTTTGGGAGATGACTGGATCTAGGGTGTGTGATGCTGGATCTTGGGCGTGTGATGCTGAGATTAAGGGTGTATGGTACTAGATTCCCAGTGATTGCTTTAGCACAGTTCTGGGTGTGGAAAATGGGAAACGCCACCCTGGGTGTGGGTAGCACCAACCAATAGGCTTGTAGCCTGGATAGGATAAGATTTTAGAAGGCTACCTGCTACCTGCCCTGCCATGGTCTGTTTCTCCTCTGCCCTGCTGCCCTGCCTTGGAGCCAGCTGACTATGACTGAAATTTCTATACTCTAGGACATAAAAGAAACCTTTCTTCCTCCAGCTTGTGGGCTCCAGGCATTTTGTCCCAGCAACAAGGAGGTAACTAACACACCTGTCCCCCTCTGTATCCTAAACTTGGAGCACCATTCTTCCCCTCCAGCACCTCCCAGGGGTGGGGGGACTGCTGCTCACAGGATGTCCACCTCCCACATCTGCAGAACAAGTCCTTAAGTTGCCTCCTTGAGGTTAGTGTTGTGACTCAGGGCAGCCCACACGGAGAAAGGATTCATTAAATCCTTCTAATGTTGGTTGCTTCTACAATGTGAAGAGCAAAGATGGGTGGTCCCTAATCCTGTAACAGGATTAGGGCCCTGGAGCCCTTTTGTGGGTCCCTGCCTGGGCACTTATACAGTGACAGCCTTAGCAAAGGACAGGAGCAATACACCTCCCTTTGCTAAAGTGGCTCATGATCAGCAGTGCCCATAATGGCTGTGCTCCCAATACTTAGCAAGCTGACCATTACCACCTGCCAAAGGAGTCCTGTGGTCTGCAGAGCAACACCCTGTGAATTTTACAGACATGAAACTGAAGAGGTCAAGTAAGTTCTCCAAGTCTCATGGCTGGCAGTCACAGAGCCAGGGTGCCCATGAGAGTGGCCTGGTCCAAAACCTGGGTTTTTCTCATGGGCCTCATTAGAAGGGCTGAGGATCAGGCAGATGTCTGGAAGCACAGAGTCCTCCGTGTGAAAACAGGCTGTTTTCCAGAACATTTGCTTATAGACCAATCAGTTACAGAGCAGCACATCCAGCCCTTTAAACGGAGGGAATACTAAGCATGGGTGAATCTGGGGGATATAAGCCAGTCCCCAGAGGACAGATCTGGGGGGATTTCACTTGTATGAAATACCTGGAGCGGTCAAGCTCATAGACACAGAAAGAAGGATGCTGGTGCCTGGGGCTGGGGCTGGGGTGGCTTAATAGGAAGGGTTTCCATTTGGGGTGACAGAAAGTTCCAAAGGTGGGTGGTGTGAGTCCCACATGGATGTGAATGTGCTTCATGCTGCTGAGGTGTACCCTTAAGATGGTTACGATGGTGAATTTTACATGATTTGTTCCACCACAATAATTTTTGAAACAAGCACATGCAGAAATTGTTGAAAATGTTTCTGATCTACGTGAACATTTCTTCTGGGTCAGAATCTAGCAGAGCTTGTGTCTGTTTGCAGCAGGGAGTAGTTGGCAAGGAGGCAAATGCCGCAGGTGTGCTCGAGACCGACCGAAGGCGCCAGGCGCCTACTCACTGCGGGCTGGGACTCTCAAAACAGACGCCTCTTGTGTGTAATGTGATGCGCATCTACACAGGAATGGCTCATGAATAACAACGATGAAATCAAGTTAGATGGCTATTTTTACCCTTTCTCAAAGGCTGGTCCTCAAAGGAAAATGACATTAATAAAGAGGAGGTCTACAAGTCACAAGCCTCCAAGGTCTTCAGCTTGTAAATTAATCCCTTTGCACGTACAACTGAGACTACGGCTAAGTTATTCATCCTGTGAAAGTCCTCTTCCCATTCACACTTAGAGTTTAAAACAAGGTGGAAGAATGAGAGGAAGGTAGAGAGTAAAGAAGGAAATGGATGGTTCAGGGAGCCGAAGAGGGAGGCAGGAGGGGTCTAGAGAGAGGTGTGCTGAGGGGTTAACTGTGCTGTGAGCAACAAAGACAGGACAGAGGAGGCGAGGAGAGGCCCCAAGTGACTCTGACCATCCAGAAAGTTTGCTTCTGCCTGGAAGGGACTCAGCAGGGACAGAAGGAGGCATCTTCCAGGGACACTGCGACGTGGCCAGCAAACAGAGCCTGTGGGCCAAAGCACTGTCTACTTTTAGCCTCCCTTCCTAAGCCACTTGCTTCCCTCTCTAGGGTTAGCTGCCTCCTGTGGCTTCTGTCTGTGAATTAAATTTTGATCATTCAACCAATGCACTGTCTTAGTCCCTTTCCTTGCTGAGACGCTATACATGACTCCCGCAACTTAAAGGAAGAGAGGTTTACTTTGACTCACATTTCAGTCCACAGTCAGCTGACTCTCGGCCACGGTGGCGTGGCAGAGGAGCCTCGTGGAGAAGTTGCTCACATCAGAAGCAGCAAGCAGAGGGAGGAGCCTGGAAGGAGCTACACCCTTGCAGACCACACTCCCAGGAACCCACCTCTTCCAACCAGATTCCACCGCCCAACGCCAAGCCAGCTCTAGCCATCATTCAGCACCCATCATCACCTTCCAGAAGCCCTGCCTCTGGCTGCATGAGGCTTTGAGGGGATGTCCCTCAAACCGTCACATGTATTAATGGCAAGTCCTTTATCTTCACAGGGAGTAATGTTTTAAAAAGCATCTTCGGACACTCATAGCATCTTGACTCCACATCCCAATTCAGAAATCATCAAGGTCAATCCTGCCATCCAGGAAGGCCAGCTGGTCATGCCCTCCTGGAAGAGAGGCAGACACTTAACACCTGACATAGTCATGCATGGGGGTCAGTGCAGCTGAAGGGCACCGTGTGATGGCCCCACGGTGCACACTTGCTTTGCCTTTCAGAAAACCCATGCTGGACAATGCTCTCAGCCTGACGAGGCATCCTGAAGCTCCTTTCCAAAGCACCGGAAAGGTGCTGCAAGTTGCGGTGCACGACGCTGTCACGCGCATCCACAATGAGGCAGCGCCGGCCCTCCAAGTCCAGGACACGTGAAATGATTTCTGCCTGAAGAATGTGACCTGACAGCTTGAAGGTGAGCCATGGCTTCCAGCCGGGCGGCCCCAGCATAGCACAGTCTGAAGCTCTGGTTCTGCTCCCCGATCCTCTTCTTCATCTCTGGTTGCCCCAGGGGGCTCAGCTTGCTAGGCTGCAGCATCTGCTCCCTGCTGGGGTGCTCACCCCTCTTTCACACCCACATTCTGTCCAATCACAGCCACTTTCAGGAAAGAGGCTTGGAGGAGGCCCAGGACCTCTGGCTTCATGGGGGTGGGGTGGGGATGCATTTTCCCTGGACCCCTCCAGGGGTGGCGGGAGTGCCTGGGCCAGTGCGAGAGAGGTCTTCCTTGTGCACACTGACTTCTGGCACCTTGGTTCAGCATTTGGAAAAGAGGATCCCGTAAGCCACGGGGATCCTCTGGGAATCACAGTGAACAGGAGTGGGACAAGTGCACACCTGGCCATCTCCTCCCAGCACATCCACTGTCCTCAGGCAGATGACCCGTCCTGCTACGGCTCCCGGCCTCCATCAGCGACTGAGACATGAATCTGTCTGCACATCACCCTGTACCCACTAGGGACACCTGGACTTGGGGCCAGTCTGAAAGGTGGCATCACACGTGGGGACCACCAACTCCTCACTGTTCTGTTTCTTTTGGGAGTTTGAGCCTGTTCCAGAGCCAGGGCAGAAATTCCTTTCCCAAAGCAGCAGGAGGTGATCCTTTCTCATTCTGACCTTTGACTGGGAGTAGAAAGAGGATTTCTTTCAGCAGACAGCTAGTAACTCCCCGTAACCAGAGCAGACCTTAGAATTAAACAAGCGGCAACTTCCAAATCTGCACATGAGAGCTTGGCAGAATGCTCAAGCCAGCAAACTCGGGCTGCTTTATTATCTGAGTTTGAAAGATGTTCTTGCACTTGGGAGGATAAGAAACAACTTGTGCTGAAGCAATCGAATTTCTGCACTCAGTTTCTTAAAGAACAATCTTAGTAGGGTCCCTCTGCTTATATTAAGAATAGATGAGACACCACTAGAAAGCTTCTGTAAGTATTTTATCTGGTTCAGCACCTGGGTAGTGCAAGAAGGTAGCAGGCAAGTGGGGCTGGCAGTGTAGCTTCCGGGGACCCCAATGAACTGTGTCTTCTGCGGAGTGTCAGAGTGGCCTGGGCTGTGACGTGTTTGGCATGTGTGCGCCCATCCCCAAGAGAAGAGGATGCAGGTGAGGGTGGAGGCCCAATGACGAGAGCATGGGGAATTTCTAATCATGCACTGGAGGACACTTTTTCAATGTTTGCATGTAAACTTTACTTATGTGTATAAACTTATAATTAGTTTGCTTTGCTTGTATTTATGAGTTACACTTGCGTTCATATAAAGTGATTGGCTTACATCTGCTGATTAATCTTTGAGGTGAGAAAGTGACTGAGGGCAGACTGGTCAGGCAGCACACAGACCACGGTCCCCAAGCTCAGGTGGGGGCTGTCACAGTAGTGTCCCCTCCTGTCCCAATTTTTTGGCCACCCACTGTTAGAGCAGAGCTAAGTGAGTCAGTCCCCAGCTAATGTCATTGCAGAATATTAATGCCAAGCATCTGAAAATGGTGGAAGCATCAGACAGCTATAATTTAAAATATATATTAAACATCTCAAAATAACCATGAGATAGCAATCTGCAGTATCGTGGTGATAAAACTAGTTTAAAGAAAAACAGGAGCACATATTAGCTGAAGAAATATAATCATGAGTCAAAGTGAAAGCACTAATTAGTTCAGATGAAAGCATATGAGTTAGTTCAGCTTTAAAATATAGTTATTGTCAAAGCAAATCTGAGTTGTCTGTGCACAGAGCACTGGTCCACAGGCAGGTGCTAGAACAGAGGGAACCTTCAGTTCAGGTGTATGTGGACAAGGATTGCTCCTTGTCCTCTCCTGGAGATGGACAAGCCTTCCCTCCAGAGAACCTCTGGTCACCCCCTCTCTGTGAGCATCGCTATAAGGGCACAGTTATCCAGGTGCTTCTTTCAGCAACTTCCCTAAACAAGAGGCTCTGCTGTCACTTGGCATGTCACCATTACTAAAAATAACAATTAGAGTCTTGGGTTGCTCAGGTGGAGTGTCAACTCGATTGGTTTGAGATCATCTCAGGGAATTGGCAGCACACACTCCTACATGTGTCTGGGTGAGTCAGAGAGGCGTGGCTTGAGGTCTTAGCTGCTTCCTCTGGGTGCTGTTCTCCCACTCCACTTCCTGGTCACCATGAACTGAGCAGTTTTGCTCCTTGACCCCCTCAGCCATGACAGTTCTGCCTTGGAGCAGCTGACCATAGATGGAAACCATAAGCAAAGTTAAACCTTTCCTCCTTTAAATTGTGTGTGTCAGGTATAGTGTCTCAGTGACAGGAGGACTAATTCTACCTGGGATGCACATTCCAAAATTCCCAGGCAGCCCCTGGCCATGCAGTTGAGATCCTAGAACAGACATGCTCATCTGGCTCAATAAAAACCTCCTGGACTACAGAGGCAGATCCAGACCAGGCCACTGATGAATAATTCCAGGAAGAAGAGGGTAATAATAATTCCTCAGCTTCCTGTTATTTTGAAGCCCCACATTAACTCTCGACCTATTTATCTCTCTGCTTATTTATGTCATATAATTGAGTTTTTTCTCAGATACCATCATAAATCACATAGGCTGGTCACTCAGGAAACAACTCGCTGTTATGCCAAGCTAATTTAAAGCAAGGCCATCATTTATTTCCTACTGTGCTTTTGTCTTCTTCCTAGGGAACTGAATCCACTAATGCATCATATAAAGACATTCCCTGAGAAGTACTAAATTGAGGGATTTTTCAGAGGGATCAACACATTGCATCCACCCTTCCATTCAGACCCATTTGAGGTCATTTTAAGGTCTTTGAAAGATCATCTTGTTCTGATTTGGGGTTAAGCTGGCTCCAAAATATGGGTACACTGGGCCTGCCATTGATGCCCTGAGGAAAAACTAAGGAAAGTCACTTAACAATTTGGATCAAAGTGAGGAGTCGTGAGAGATGAGGAGGCTAGATATGGGGTGAAGACGTGGCTGCATCTGTCCAGGAGGCCCATGGTGGTGATCCCTTGAGAGCTGACCATGCAGTGTCCCTCTGGGCCCCTCTGATGTTCTGAGGAGGAGCAGAGTGAACATAGCACATGATTCCATCTAAGACTTGAGGCAGCTTCCATCCTTAAAGACACAAGAAGGAGGGGACCATTGCTGGGACAGCCATATCCATCCAGGAAGGATTTAACATGTGAATGCTAAACCTCGAAGTCAAGCAGCATTCAGAAAAACAGGTTTTCTTCTACCTATGGCCCAGCTGCTGCCAACTGCTCCATGGTTTCCATCTGCCTAAGAAAGCATCCTATCCTCGGTACCTTCTTCCCGCCTCCAGCTACCAGTTTGATGGGGAAGTTTCTATTCTCTATGCAATACCTTTGACCAGTCAGTGTATCTAGCTGTAACATGTGCTGTAGTACCTACTTTCGTGAGCACACTTTTAGGTTTATACACCAGTCTGTGTCAAAGTTAGGGATGCAACCGACGGAGCTGGGTTTCCCAGGGCCAAATCCAGGCTCTGTCCCTCAATGCTTGTGCTCTTCCTATGCTTGGGCTCGCTCTTCTATAAGAGAGTTTCTAAAAAATCCTTGTTAAATGTGTCATGCTATCACTGATGAATAAAATAACGAGAGGAGGACAGCCTCTGTGTGGATAACTTAGTGGTTGATTTCCAGAAATCTTCAAGTTCAATTTACGTGTTCAGGACATTTCTATGTCCTTAGTGATGAACTCGGGATTGGAAAAGTTACTATTGTATTATGCTTTATTATCCTGCATATCAAATGGTTAGATAGCACCACTCTTTTTAGGAGAATTTCCTTGCATTTATCCTACACTAGTTCTAGTGCTTGGGAAAGCACCTTTTAGACTTCACCCCCCCTCCGAGTTCAGTACTCACCTGTGTTTTCCTACTCCACACTCTACACACTTGTGAGTTCACCCATCACTAGGTCAGAGCTCGCAGCACCTCAGGGAAACAAGCAAAGGAAAACAGAGACAGCAGCAGGCTCTGCACACCAGTGGGGGAGACAGAGAATGGGTGAGCTGCTCTGGGGAAGTCAAAGGGCAGTGCTACTGTCAAGAGGGAAGCAGGACCGGAGGGCTCAGGTGAGTGGAGGAGGAAGAGGCAGGACACTACCATAAGGAGGGACTGGGGCTCCTGGCGCAGGAAGGTGGATGGGGTGTGCACATCCCACATCCTGGAGTTAGCCTGATCCATCACTCTTATGAGGCTGTGAGATCCCCCAGGACAAGAGCAGTGTCCTTGCTCTGTTCCTCCAACACTCAGTCCAGGCTAGCAGGGTATTGGGAGATGCAAAATGGAAACAGATGAAGACCTGGTATGAGGCTCCATAGCACTTACACTACAAGGTGAGAAAGGCCCCTAACTACCAGCACACAGGGCTTATCTCAGAGGCAGCTAAGTTCCCTTCCAGGCTTTTCCTTTGCATCTGCTGGGATAGGCACCATATTTACTTCATTCAGCAGCTACTGAAAGTATCTGTTCAGTTTTATGGAGGAGAAGATATTGTGGCTTAAACTTAATAGCAACGTTAATAATGTTCAGCTCCTAGAACACACTCAGTAGGAACTGTGACCTCACATGGGTACAGAAACAAGCAAACACAAAGAAAAGTACTACACACAACTCTTCAAGGGCCTCAGGTCCCTGCCCGGCATACCCAGGTCATCACTTCCTGCTCACTCCCCTCTACCTGCTGCTGTTGCCCTCCTGCCTGCCTGCATCTTATACTTGCTGGTTTCTGGCCTTCCTTGTGATACAGCTCACTGGATGTGTATCTCCACTATCTCAGACCCACACACGCAGTGTTTATAACTTATGATGGGATGGTTAGATGAGAGCTCACCAGAAAGGACAAAACTTGTGAAGAGTTGATGAGTCCTCGGGTGTGTGTCTGTTCTCCAGCATTAACAGGGCCAAACAAAGCCCTGCTCCCCGAGGTACCCTGCCCCTTCATTACACAGGCTTGCCCCTGTGGTCAACTGGTATACCTCATGCTTCAGCTAGCATGGAGTTGATTTGCAAACACAGACTGCTCACAACAAGCAAAAGTAAGGGGGAAGTAAGGGGGAAGGGATGACACGTTCTAGTGCAGTAGTGGCGAACCTATGGCACACGTGCCACAGCAGGCTGTTTGTCTCCTTGAAGACTCTAAGAGGTTTGCCATCACTGGTCTACTGCGATGACCATGGAAATAAACAGCAAGTCCAAGTCCACAGTGTACGCTGAGGTGCTCAGGAGTCCGCTGGCTCTGTGTGTGGGACACCACTGCCGCTGTTGAGGAGTGACAAGGGACGCTTAGGGGAAGGCGACTTCTAAAACCGCTCTGGTGACTCAGATCCCCCTGCAGTTCTTTAGCCAGGGACACTTGCAGATCAGATAATGAATATCTAATGGTTCTCCTGCTATGTGTTGCCCCCAGCCTAAATGCATTGCAGGGAAAAGGCGTTTATTTTCTGCCATTTCAAGAGAGAATATGAAGAGCCGACATTTATTGACCTCCCCCAAACCTTTGATGCAATTAACAGCAATTTGGCAAGAATAAAACTGCACGTGATTGACCTTACTTCATTAGTTTGAAGATTATTTTACAAATGGAGAGCAGAGTGCTGTAATTTAACAGCTGAACTGCGATAACTGATTAAATGAATCTTCTTGCCATTCTGACAAACTCGGGCTACTTTCTAAAGATAATGCATTAATGCAAGAGGCACAGTACATGTTTGGTGTAAAGTCAAAGACGACTACTGCAGTTTATTTTAAATTTTAATTTTAGATGAATTTTTTTTACTTTAACCTCTTGCTTTATGTATAAAGGTCACTTATTTATTACTCACTATTCATCTGAAATTTATCACGAGGCTGATAAAACACAGTAATAGACTTTTTTCATTTTGCAATGAGTTCTCTGTGAAATGATAGCTTTGGGAGAAACTTGTGCCCAATAAAATTTTACTTGTTTTCCAAGCTCTTAAATACGTTGCAACCTTATCTACAGGGTGAATCCTCACCTGTGAAATCTGAGCTGCTACTGTTAATGTGCCAAGTTCAACACACCTCGATAGTCATCTTCCAATGTCATTTTACTCTATTTCTTTCTCATTTAGTCTTTCTACTGTTGTATGCATTCTGGGTTGTACCAAACAACCTTAAGTGATATTTGATGTGAGGCAGAAGCATCTGCAGGACAAGGTGCCACCCAGCTCTGTGAAGGGGTTCCTCTGGGATCTCAGGGGTGACCATGGCACTGGGTTCTGTTTAAGTTTCTAGAGCCCCACAGATGTGTCTGATCACCAAAGCATGATTTAACAACCAGAACCTGTAGGACAATCTGGCAAGGACTAAATTTCCTCATACAAATCACTGAGGAGCAACTCCACAAGTTACAGAGCTGCCTGCCAGATAGTGGAATGCCGGGCTAAATTCTGCAAGGACAGGGGAAAAAACAACCAAAATGTGCTCTTACCGTAATGAAAAGTACAATGACAAAACTGCATTTAAAAGCACTGTTTTAAATAAGGGCCAAGAAAAGTGAAGTCAATAACAAAGATAGTATTGACTGCATTTCCATCTTGCTAACATAAACAACTAGAAAGCAAATAGAATAAAAGTGACATGCAGGGGTGTAGAGGGGCACACCTGTAATCCCAGCACCAGGAAGGCTGAGGCAGGAGGATCACGCTGAGTTTGAGGCCAGCCTGGGCCACACAGTAAGTTCAACATCAGCCTGAACTACATAGTGAGACCATGTCACAAATCAAAACAAAATAAAACAAAACTGATGTATATATTAAAAGT